>NW_007250949.1:363600-366634 GCF_000164805.1 Carlito syrichta | reverse complement strand
TCCGGCTACTTGGAAGGCTGAGGCGGAAGGATCGCCGGAGCCCAGCAGGCGAGGCTACGGTGGCCAGGAGTGGCCACTGCACTCTAGTCTGGGCGACAGAGTGAGACTCTAACTAAAAAAAAAAAGAGCAGTCTGCATCGTTGGGCTATGGGTGCAGTGGCGTGGGAATGGCCATAAGGAAAGCAGTCGGGGCTACTGAGGTTGTCTGGGAGAATGGGGGATGCTGTGGAGGCACATGGATGGATTTGGAATTTTCTGGAGTAGAGCTGGCATGATTTGCTGCTGGATTAAATGAATCATCCTTTCCTCCTCAAGGGCACAGTAGAACTTTTGTTTGTTGTGTTGTTAAAGCACTTTCTCTTGGGGCGGGTTTTACAGCTTGTTGAATGTGTCTCTTGATCTGGCTTGTCTCAGCCAGCTTTATGTCTCTTTGTCACAGGTCTAGCACCAGGTGACTGTTAGTGCTGAGTGGACGGATGAGAAACTAGACCATTTGTGGCCCCAACATTCGGGCTGTCCGTGGGGAACCTTGTTCTTGAGCTTATGAAGGTCCTACCCAGTTGCCCCAGGAGTGGGACCCAGGTAGTCTTCTAAAATAACCAACATCTCTCTGGTTTCAGGATGGCTTTCTGTGGTTGCCGTATATTACACGGTGACAGCTCCAACTACAGTTTTGAGCTGTGTTTAGTATAAAAGATCAAACTCCCTTTTTTTTCTTGGTTAAGTTTTTATGATACTTTTTTTTTTTTAGAATAGCTTAAAATTCAGATGCATCAATTCATGTGAACCCAGTAGAGATGTAACATGTCAAGTTCATTACACAGTATTCTTAACATCACTTTTGATTTTCTGTTTTGGGAGAAGGCGATAATAAAACAATCTAACATCGAGTGTTGCTTTCCTTTTCTAAGGAGAACAGCTTGTATTTTGGTGAGCTAGAAGGGGTTGACCCACTATTCTTACTGTGGGAACTGGCCAGTTGTATCACTTGTTTATTCTCCAGATGATTTCTGAGCCCCTCACTGTGACTGGCTTTGTTCTTGAGCACAGAGATGACTTGGTTCACTCCCCTGCCCTTCAGGAGGTTGTGGTCTACGTGGAAGGCACATGGGAGCCAACAGTTGTCTAGAAAGGAAGTGGTGCATGTTGTCTACAGGTTGCAGTCTCTGCCTTTTACTTTCTAGGCCCCACTCTCCTCATCTGTAAAATGGAGAGAATACCTTCTTTATGGCATCACATGAGTCATAATAATATATAGTAAAGAAGAATATGCATGAACAGGCCCAGCTCAGTGCCTGATGCATCCTTGTGCTTAATAACTGGTAACTGTTGTTACCAGTGATGATATAGACACATCATTTTTTTTTTTTTTTTGAGTTGGAGTCTCACTCTGTCAACCAGGCTGGAGTGCAGTGGCACGCTGCTCACAGCCACCGCAGCCTGACTGCTGGGCTCAAGTGATCTGATCCTTCTGCCTTAACCTACTAAGTAGCTGGAACTACAGGCATGCGCCACCATTCCTGGCTAATTTTTTGATTTATTGTAGAGATGAGGTCTCATCAAGTTGCCTGGGCTGGTCTCAAACCTGTGGGCTCAGGCAATCCTCTTACCTAGGCCTCCCAAGGTGCTGGGATTATAGGCATGAGCCACCACCCCAGCCTAAATACCTCATCCCTTACTCTGCAGATAGGGTTGAGCTCTATCACCTGTAGCCTATATGTGGGGGCTGGAGCTCTATCACCTGTAGCCTATATGTAGGGGCTGGAATGGAAGAAGTGTTCAGAGTTGGACCATGGAAAACATCGGAGGAAAGCTCTTACTGCTGGGTGTGCTTTCTAATTTTTTTCTTTTTTTTTTTGAGTTGTAGTCTCACTCTGTCACCCAGGCTGGAGCGCAGTGGCATGCTCACGACCATCCCAGCCTCGACCTGCTGGGCTCCGGCAATCCTTCCACCTCAACCTCCCGAGTAGCTGGAACTACAGGTGCGCGCTACCACGCCCGGCTAATTTTTTATTTATTTTATTTATTTATTTATTTTATTGCAGAGACAAGGTCTCACCAAGTTGTCTGGGCTGGGCTTGAACCTACGGGATCAGGCAATCCACTCACCTCAGCCTCCCAAAGTGCTGGGATTACAGGCTGAGCTACCAAGCCAGCCAAGGTGTGCTTTTTTCAAATCCATTCACTTCTGGAGCACCTGCTGTGTGCCTGGTCCTCACTGTATCACCTAGCAGAAATCCCAGCAGTCCTGGGAGGGCTAATGCTCTCCTTCCATCTTTCTGGTTGGAAATGCTGGGGCTGAGAGAGTCCACAGTGTCTGTGGCTCAGCCAAGTCAGTGCTGGAACTTCACTGGGCCTTCCTTCAACCTTCAGGTGTGCCTGCAGCTGCTTTTCCTTCCTTTAGCTCTTCCCAAGACTGCCTTATTATTGATCCTAGGTGGTGGTTTCCACACCGATTTGGAGCATTTCTAGAAAGAGGTCCTGTGTCTCTTTAAAGGAGAGTTGGCCTTCTTTCATTTCTTCCCCCCGCCCCCCCCCCCCCAGTTTCCAAAGGCTTTATTGGTGAATATGCTTTAGAAAAGATGACCAGTCCTGTTGCTTCCAAGTCAGTGGAATGAAGAACTTCTCTGAACGCAGCCAATGGTGCCGAGGGCACTGCTGCTTTGTCGCCTCCTCTCCACAGACCCAGCCACAGGCATGAGACTTGGAATCAGCCAGTTCTTCAGGCATAAACCGTAGGCTGATTTCTTCTTCAGCACTTTTTACTGAGTTGCTGCCATGAATGATGTTCCTACCACCTTGAATACAGAAGTTTCCACAAAGGGTGCCTGGCTTAGAGTCTGGCGGATTGGTCTCCCTAGGCATCACTTGGCCCATCTTGACCCCATTTGGCCCCTGCCGACCATGGCCACCACCAGCCCAGAGTTCACATTCTCCACTAGCACAGAGCAGAGCAGGCAGTCTTCCAGGTCAATGTTGTACTGCTTCAGGTGTTCCTCAGAGGCCCCTTTTTTTACTTTTTTTTTTTTTTTTT
>NW_007250949.1:346902-363580 GCF_000164805.1 Carlito syrichta | reverse complement strand
CTGTAGTTCCAGTTACTTGGAAGGCTGAGGCTGAAGGATTGCCGGAGCCCAGCAGGTCGAGGCTGGGGTGGCCGTGAGTGTGCCACTGCACTCCAGCCTGGGCAACGGAGTGAGACTCTGACTCAGAAAACCCCACAAAAACATTAAGGGGCTGGGTGTGGTGACTCATACCTGTAATCCCAGCACTCTGGGGGCTGAGACAGGAAGATTGCTTGAGCCCAGGAGTTTGAGACCAACTTGGGCAACAGAATGAGACCCTTGACTCTACAAAAAAATCAAAAATTAGCCAGACATGGTGTCATGCACCTGTAGTCCCAACTACTCAGAAGACTATGGCTGAAGGATCTCCTGAGCATGGGAGGTTGAGACTGAGGTGAGCTATGATTGTACCACTGTACTCCAGCCCAGACAACAGAGCGAGACCTTGTCTCTTAAAAAAAAAAATTGGGCACAGTGCCTCACGCCTCTAATCCCAGCACTTTGGGAGGCGGCGGCGAGAAGGTTGTCTGAGCCCACAGGTTTGAGATCAGCCTGGGCAACATGGCGAGGCCTTGTCTCGACAATAAACCAAAAATTAGCCAGGCATGGTGGTGTGTGTCTGTAGTTCCAGCTACTTGGAAGGTTGAAGTAGAAGGATCACCTGAACCCAGCAAGTCAAGGCTGTGGTGGCCGTGCCACTGCACTCCAGCCTGGGTGACAGAGACTCTGACTCAAAAAAAAAAATGTATTGAGGATTTCAAAATGGCCACAGTAGAGCATTAACCAAGTGTGATTGCACAGGTCACAGGCCCATGAGGCCAGCTCTGCCAGCACGAGACACTCTTGGTGGCTGACAACGTTTGTCTGTCTTGCTCAGTGCTGTGTCCCCAGTGCCGAGAACAGGGGTACAAATTCAATAAACATGTATTGAATAAGTGAATGAATGAATGCATGGAGTCAGGGAGAAGTAGCAGCTGGTGGGAACAGGAGTGGGACAGGATGCCTACTTCTGCCACCTTCCTCTGGGACTCAGTTTCTCCATCTGTAAATGGAAGGCGTGGGCCAGATGCTCTCGAACCTTCCTTCCAGGTCTGTGGTTCCACGCCGCCATCGCTCAAAACAGGCTTAAGCTCTCCTTTTGGGATCTGCCCTCAGAGGTGGAGACACCTTTTTTTTTCTCTCTCTCTTTTTTCTTCCTTTTTTTTTTTTTTTGAGTTGGAGTCTCACTCTGTTGCCCAGACTGGAGTGCAGTGTCACGGTCCTGGCCACTGCAGCCTCAATCTGCTGGGCTCCGGCGATCCTTCTGCCTCAGTCTTCCAAGTAGCCGGAACTACAGGTGCGCGCTACCATGCCCAGCTAATTTTTGATGTATTGTAGAGATGAGGTCTTGCCAAGTTGCCCAGCGGGTCTCAAACCTGTGGCCTCAGGCAGTCCACTCACCTCACCCTCCCAAAGTGCTGGGATTACAGGCTGAGCCACTGAACCCGGCCTTGTTTCTTTTTAAATCATAGGATTGCCTGAGCCCGTGGGTTCGAGACCTACCCAGGCAACTTGGTGAGACCTCGTCTCTACAATAAATTTTAAAAAACTAGCCGAGCATAGTAGCGTGCGCCTGTAGTTCCGGCTACTTGGCAGGCTGAGGCGGAAGGATCACAGCAGCCCAGCAGGTCAAGGCTGCGGTGGCCGGGAGCGTGCCACTGCCCTCCAACCTGGGTGACAGAGTGAGACTCCAACTCAAAAAATAAAAACAGTAAAAATAAACCATAAACAACTGTCTTATCTTTTTGCTCATCACTTGACTGTGTCCTATCTCCCATATATGTGTATTTCAAACTCTGTATGGACATAACTTTCTCATTTTATTTTATTTTATTTTATTTTTTTAATTTATTGTAGAGATGAGGTCTCGCCAAGTTGCCCAGGCGGGTCTCCAGCCCGCGGGCACAGACAATCCACTCACCTTGGCCTCCCCAAGCGAGGGATTACAGGCTGAGCCACCGAGCCCGGCCGCACTTTCTCATTCTTTTTTCTCCCTGGTTTCAGGGTTGGTTGCATGTATTTGTTTCTAGGACTGCTGTGACAAAGTACTACTGACTTAGTGACTTGATGAGGCCAAAGTCCAAATTGGAGGTGTTAGTAGGGCCGTGCTCTCTATCTTTAGAATCTATGGGAGGGTCCTTCCTTGTCTCTTCCAGCCTGTGGTAGCCTCAAATATTTGTGGCTTGTGGCAGTCTAGTTGCAGTCTCTGCCTCCGTTTTCACATAGCCGTGTTCCTTCTGTGTCTGTGTGTCCCTGTGACTTCACATGGTATTCTCTGCCTGTCTGCATCTGTGTCTAAATTTCCCTCTTCTTATGAGGACACCTGTCATATGAGGACCTAATTAGGCAATTTGATTGTATCTGCAAAGACCCTACTTCCAAATAAGGTCACATTTACAGTACCAGGGTAAGGACTTCCCCATATATTTTAGGGGGACAAAGTTCAACCCATAACACATCTTCAGAGGAATGACTGTTGAAATCAAAGAGTCTCAAAGGACTGACCTGGAGGACTCGGCCCCTCCCTTCCTCATCCAGTGAATTACTGTGTGGGCTTATGCTGGAGATAGGAGGGTTGGGCAAGGTGGACTGAAAGCTTTGATGCAAATACCCATACTTCAGTCTAGAAAGAATCAATAGAATGAGTGAGAAATAGGAGATGACTAAGAGTCCCACTCTCATACATTTGTAGAAGGAACAGACGTAAAGGGACTGAAATGCAAGGTAGCCAGTTCTGAGTACCAATGAGGATGGCAGAAGAAGAGACAGAGGGGCCAGGAGGGCACCTTACCTCCAGCTAAGCCTGAGAGCAGCTCCCTGGGGGTGGGGTCTCTGAACTGTGCCTCCTGTGACTGTTGGGAGTTAGAGAGGGAGCAGTGGAGTGGTGCCATTCCAGATGGGGACAGAGAGAGCACAGGCTTGCAGGTGGGGGAAGGGTCAGTCAGGTATATGGAATGCAGGGAAGGGGTCAGTTCAAACGAAGGAAGGGGTATGTGCAGCGAAGGGTAGAATGGCAGCTTGAAAGGTCAGCTGGAGCCAGCTGAATATCTTCGAGTGTGCACGTGTCAAACAAGATGCCATCCAATGACTATTCTGGTTAGTCGCAGTTTTACTGTAGTAGTCACAAAACTGTTAAGATGTCTGTTAATTTTGTGCGATGTGCATTTCATCTCTGTTAATTCTGTTTTAGGTGAGACCCAGTCAGTGAAGTTGAAGAGAACTTGGGCGTTCCTGGTGGCTGCTCTATAAGTACCTATGGTAGGTATGGCCTGAGATGTTTCTGTTGGTGACCATTGTCCACACGGTGGAGGAGAGGGAGCAGGGCTCAGGAAGGACACTCCGTGGTTTGAGTACAGCACTTGCCTCCTTGGAGGCACTATTTCCTGCTCAGTGAAGTGAGGGTGAGAATATTTGCCCCATCTGCCTTGTTGGCTTTTGGGATCATACACCTGGAAGCATTTTAGGATCAGTAAAGCACTGTGTAAGTATCATGTGCTACCATGATGGTTTCAAATTACTTTTGTTTTGTTTTTTTTGGAGACAGGGTCTTGCTGTGTCTCCCAGGCTGGACGACGTGGCGCCATCATAGCTTACTGCAGCCTTGAACTCTTGGGCTCAAGTGATCCTTCTGCCTCAGCCTCCCAAGTAGCTGAGACTACAGGTGTGCACCATCACACCCAAGTGATTTTTTGTTTTTGTAGAGACATGGTCTTGCTACGTTGCCAGAATTGGTCTCAAACTTCTGCCCTCATACAGTTCTGCTTATACATTCCAGATCACTGGGATTATAGATGTGAGCCACCATACTTGGCCATGGTTTAAATTATTCTTCTTCCTGCTGTCATCCCCAGTAGAGTCAGTGACTTGTGTGAGCTCACCCACTAAGATTTTTGCTTTAAGTACAAAGTGTGACTTGGGTAGTTTTGACGGTGGTGTGAGCAATACCAGGCTGGGAGAGTGAGTTTCGCTTGAAATCCTAGTTTAGTCAAACTTGGGGCAGACTGTGAGCAGGATTCATCAGGGATTCAGGGCTGTGAAGGCTGAGATCAAAGAGTGGAAATATGAAGTCTCCCCAGCCATTGGTGTTGACGCTGCCTACGAGTGTGCGGTGTGTGGAATTTGCTCCTATTCTGGGATGTCAGTTAACAGCACCAGCACGCGGAGACTCACTCTTGTGCTTTTGCTGTCATTTGGGATCACTGACTGCTGATGTTCCATTTGTCTTGTGACTGATCACCTAGCAGCAATCATTTATGTGGCACATTGTAGCTTATGGAGAGCAATTCCATTTATTCCTCACATTGATCTTGTGACGTAGGTGTTACCATCATCTTGCTGAAGGCTAAGGTCACAGAAGGGAGTGACAGGCTGTGTGGAAGGAGGTGGAACTTTAGATTATCCTGGGTTTGAATCACGGCACCAGGGCTCCCTCAGATCTTGTTCTTCCAAGACTCTTAGCCTTTGAGCTTTAGCATCCTCATCTATGAAATGGGGATGCTGGCAATAGCAAATGTTTCTCGAGTGTTTTCTTTTTCTTTTTCTTTTTTTTTTTTTGAGTTGGAGTCTCACTCTGTCACCCAGACTGGAGTGCAGTGGCCGCTCCCGGCCACCGCAGCCTCGACCTGCTGGGCTCCGGCGATCCTTCCACCTCAGCCTTCCAAGTAGCTGGAACTACAGGCGTGCGCTACCACGCCCGGCTAATTTTTTGATTTATTGTAGAGATGAGGTCTCGCCAAGTAGCTCAGGCGATTCTTGAACCTGCAGGCTCAGGCAATCCACTCACCTCAACCTCCCAAAGGCGCGGGATTACAGGCTGAGCCACCGAGCCCGGCTCTCGAGTGTTTTCTATGTGCCAGGCACTGTTGAGTGCTTTACATGTATTCACTCATTTAACTGTCACTGTAGCCCCATGAGGTGGGTAGCTACTGTTATGCCCATTTTACAAATGAGAAAATGGAGTTTCAGCGAGGTTAAGTAATTTGCCCAAAGTCACTTAGCTAGTGAGTGGTGGAGCTAGGCCACCAGCCCATGTTGCCACCAGCCCAAGCTGTTGAGCCCATTCTCTACTTCAGTCCTCCTTCTGTGACAGGTCCCACCTCGCTGCTAGTCTTACCTTGGGTGTGAGGAGTACACAGGCTGACAGTGTGTGGGTGCCATCATGGGGAGTGCTGCCTTCTTCCCTTTCCCGTGGCCAGGCATGGGCCCCATCTCTACATCCTGTGTTTTTTCTGCACTATCAGGTTGCTCCCAAAATGGAGCTGTTGTCAGTCTGTGGAGCAGGTGTCTCCGTTCATAAAAGGCCCCCGGAGCTCAGAGGGTCCCTTGGCGCTCAAGCCTGATGTTTCATGGAGCCCCTTCTTCAGGTGAAATTGTCTATAGACATGTAACAGGATGCACTGCTGTTGTTGATTAAGATTAACAAAAAAAATAGGAAGATTGCTCTTTTTTTTTTGAGTTAGAGTCACACTCTGTTGCCTAGGCTGGAATGCAGTGGCATGCTCAATGGCTACTGTAGCCTCAGTCCACTGGGTTTAGGTGATCCTTCCGCCTCAGCCTTCCAAGTAGTTGGAACTATAGGTGCATGCCATCACACCAGGCTAATTTGTTGTTGTTGTTGTTTTTTTTTTTTGTTTTTTTTTGAGTTGGAGTCTCACTCGGTCGCCCAGACTGGAGTACAGTGGCCGCTCCCGGCCACCGCAGCCTCGACCTGCTGGGCTCCGGCGATCCTTCCACCTCAGCCTTCCGAGTAGCCGGAATTACAGGCATGCGCTACCACGCCCAGCTGATTTTTTTGATTTATTGTAGAGATGAGGTCTCGTTGCCCAGGCGGGTCTCGAACCCACGGGCTCAGGCAATCCACTCACCTCAGCCTCCCAAAGGCGCAGGATTACTGACTGAGCCACCGAGCCCGGCTTTGTTGTTGTTATTTATTGTGGAGAAGTGGTCTGCCATGTTGCCCAGGCTGGTCTCAAACCTGTGGGCTCAGGCAGTCCTCTCACCTTAGCCTCCCAAAGTACTGGGATTACAGGCATGAGCCACCACACCTGGTCTTAACTACTGTTTCTTTTGCTGTCGTCCCCAGCTAAAAGTCAGTGGCTGGTGTGAGGTCATCCAGTAAGATTTTTGTTTTAAGTCGGTATGAACTGTGCAGCCTCCAGCAGCCTTCCCTGGGTGGAGCTGGGGTGGAATGTTGAGCTGCCCAAGCCTTTTCAAAGGAAACCAAGGTCCAGAGTCCTCCTCTAGCTAGCTCAGAGTCCCACAATGGCACTGACAGGCCTGGGACTGCAGTTAGTCTGCAGAACCAAGTGCCCCCCACATGCCAGGCCTAGAGCTGGGCTCTGGACATAAAGCAGTGAGGTAACAACAAGCTCTCTCCTTGCCTCCAGCAGGGACCATGGATGCTAGATGCAAAACTGCAGGTGCTGAGGGGCTGGACATTGCCAGGGTCAGGGAGGCTTTGTGGAGGAAGTAATGTTCATTTTGCTGGCAGTTGAGCCAGACAGAGCGAGGGCAAAGTACTGCAGGCAGAGGGGCTCAGCAGCCAGGGCCTGAGGTAGGAGAGCGTGGGCAGAGAAGTCCTATGTGGCAAAAACAGAGGGTGAAGGCATAGGTGGGACAAGGTGAACCTGAAGAAACAGGTGAGGGCCAGGAATCTGCTTGTTTCAAGTGTACTGGGAGCCATGGAAGTTATTAAATAGGAGTGATATGGTCAAACAAACACTCAAACTCACTCTGCAGTTACAGGGAGTGACTTGGAGTAGGGAGACAGGCAGTGCCTGGAGGGACTTGGGGTGCTCTGATTGGGAAAGGTATTCCAACTCCTACCTTCCCCACCTGCTCAAAGGTCTCTTTCTCAGGGCAGCCTTCCCCACCTGCCCTGAGCATCGCCCATCCACCTGCCTATGGCTCTCACAGCCCATGTACTTCTCCCGTGTGGTTCTTGGCATGATTACAGTTGAGCACTTGTTTTTTTTGTTTTGTTTTGAGTTAGAGTCTCACTCTGTCGCCCAGACTGGAGTGCAGTGGCACGCTCCCGGCCACCACAGCCTGGTCCTTCTGGGCTCCAGCGATCCTTCCGCCTCAGCCTTCCAAGTACCTGGAACTATAGGCACGTGCTACCATGCCTGGCTAATTTTTTAAAATTTATTTTAGAGACGAGGTCTCGCCAAGTTGCCTGGGTGGGTCTTAAACCCGCGGGCTCAGACAGTCCACTCGCCTCAGCCTCCCAAAGTACTGGGATTATAGGCTCAGCCACCGAGCCCGGCCTGAGCACTTGTGAATGGCGATTTAATGGCTGCCTCTGTCTCTTACTGGACTAGGCTTTCTCAGCCTTGGTACAGTTCACAGGTTGGGTTGCATAATTTGTTGTGAAGGGCCATCTGTGCATAACAGGAGTTGAGCAGCATCCCTGGTCTCTACATATTAGATGCCAGAAGCATCCCCATCTCCCAGTTGTGACAACCAGAAGATCTCTAGACATTGCCAGGTGTCCCTTGGCGGTCAGAATCACCCCTGGTTGAGAACCATTGCTGGGGTAAAATCAAGCTTGGGGTGAGGGGACATAGGTCATTTTGCATGGAGTTTTAAGGATTCCTTTGGCTTGAAGGGAAGTTAGTTGTTGTTGAAGTTTCATAGCTCTAATAACTTGTTCTCTTCCAGGATTATGGCAGGAAAAGTAAAATGGGTCACAGATATTGAGAAGTCAGTACTGATCAATAACTTTGAAAAGAGAGGATGGGTCCAAGTGACAGAAAATGAGGATTGGAATTTTTACTGGTAAGTATAAAAATCAGGGCTTTATTGTTTTTCTTTTTCTTTTTTTGTTTTTTGAGTTGGAGTCTCACTCTGAGCCTGGAGTACAGTGGCACACTCATGGCCACCCCAGTGTTGACTTGCTGGGTGCCAGTGATCTTCTGCCTCAGCCTTCCAAGTAGCCAGATCTACAGTTGCACGCTACCATGCCCGGCTAATTTTTTATTTATTATAGAGATGAGGTCTCGCCAAGTTGCCCAGGTTGGTCTCGAACCCACAGGCTCAGGCAATCCACCCGCCTCGGCCTTCCAGAATGCTGGGATTTCAGGCTGAGCCACTGAGCCCTGCCCTCTTTTTCTGAAGCTTACTCATCAGTATTAATTCTAGTACCACGAATACAGAGTGTACCCTGTGAAGGATTGTGTCTTCAGAGGTAGGACTCCGCCTGCCGTCATGCCTTCTCTGAGAACACAGTTTTCATTAAGGCATTTAAGAGAGTGGGTGCTGTGAGTGTTCCCACATCGCTGTTTGTAAGCCTGGGAGATGAAGTCCTGGGTGTTTCAGCATAGCCAGTGAGATAAGCCCTGTGGGAAGTAGGGTGAGAAACAGGAGCCTCAGCCCCCACCTTCTAGTGAGCATTTGTACCATCAGTGGCCGGAAGGACAGGGAAGAGGGCTGTGGAGAGAGGACTTGGCTCCTCTTTTCACTTCCCTCTCCTGTGCCAAGAAGGTGCTGGTTGGACTGATTAACAAACAACAGTGGAAGAGTGAGTTAGACTACAAAAAAAAAAAAAAAAAAAAATCAGTGTTTTGGTATTGACTCTGGGTGGTACTCCAGCTTTTTTTTTTTTGAGTTGGAGTCTCACTCTGTTGCCCAGGCTGGAGTGCAGTGGTATGCTCACGGTCACCGCAGCCTCGACCTGCTGGGCTCAGGTAATCCTTCTGCCTCAGCCTTCCAAGTAGCTGGTACTGTAGGTATGCACTACTATGCCCAGCTAATTTTTTTATTTATTATAGAGATGAGGTCTCTCCATGTTGCCCAGGCTGGCCTCAAACCCCTGGACTCAGGCAGTCCTCTCTCCTCTGCTTCCCAAATGCTAAGATTACAGGTGTGAGCCACCACATGTGGCTCTTTTTCTCTTTCAACTGTGTTCTCCACCCTACTCCTGTATTCCCCTCAGTGAGCTATCCAAGAAAATGAAGTACTGACTCTGGGCCCTTAAATGATTTTGGTTTTAAGGGGTCCTTGGCCTTCCTGAATTCGGGTACAGATATTGTATAAATGAGTTTCCTGACTGCAGAATCTGAAAGGGGTCTTTCTTTCATTCTTTAGTTATCAGTGCTAGCACTAATCAATAAATGTTTACTGAAAGCCTGCTGTGTGCCAGCAAGTAAAACTTCAGGGTGCAGAACCAAGACAGCTCCTGCCCTCATACAGTTCGGGTCCCAGTCAGTACCCGGACACACACCCTATGCTGCAGTGGGCCGGACGGTCCCTGCCTCAGGAGCTGGGGACCTTGTGGGGAGATAGGGAGTCAGGGCACTAGGTTGAGGGCTTCGTCACCAGGGAGTCTCAGACTGGGCAAGGACTCACGCCGCGTGGATTCCACCTGTGTCTTTCCGGTGTGCACGTCTCTTCCGTGCCTCTCTTTCAGGATGAGTGTGCAGACCATCCGAAGTGTGTTCAGCGTCGAAACTGGATATCGGCTCTCAGATGATCAAGTAGTCAACCATTTTCCAAACCACTATGAGCTGACCCGGAAGGACCTGATGGTGAAGAACATTAAGAGATACAGGAAAGAGCTAGAGAAAGAAGGGAGCCCTTTGGCAGAAAGAGATGAAAATGGGAAATACCTCTATCTGGGTTTGTGTCTTTTTCACTGGCCTCGCGTTTTAAGGAAAGAGTTGAGTTTTTTTTTACTTCATGGGCACAGTGGCTGAGGTGGTGGTGGTTGGCTTCGGTGGGTGAGCGTGTCTGTACAGGCTGTGGTAGCACCTGTTTCATTTCCTGTGTCTCCAGAATGGGGGATGCTTACGTTTAGAATCTGAGTTTCTGAGAGTGTCTTGGGAATTGCCTGAGTCGTTCTTTATGCAAGCGAGAGGATATCCTCAGCGCATGGGGAAAGCACTTCCTGAGCCACAGAATGCCATGAGGGGTCGTCACTACAGCCATACCCAGGGACAGTGTGTCCTGTCCTGCCTGGTGAGAAAAACTGGGCTGTTGGATGACTTCAGAATCCCTTCACACACCTGCTCAGAATTCATATAACTGACCTCCCTAGGCCTCAGTTTCCTCATCAACTCAGTGAGAATGATCACCTAGCTCTTAGGTGGCTGTGGGGATCAAATCCAGGTCTGTAAAGCACTTAGCACAAAAAACTCAGTAAGGTAACTTGTTAGGACAGGAACTGAGCAGCAGAAGTCCTTGTTTAGGTGGTTGCTGGGTCAGGGTGTGGGATGACACAACAGGGCCTGTGAAGTCCATGCATGTTTCTCTGCTCATGGCCACTGTTGGGCTGGCTGGTTGTCAGTGCCAGGTGTCTTTACTTTCAGACTTTGTTCCAGTCACCTATATGCTGCCTGCCGACTACAACCTGTTTGTAGAGGAGTTCCGGAAGAGCCCATCCAGCACCTGGATCATGAAGCCTTGTGGCAAGGCCCAGGGAAAGGGCATCTTTCTTATCAACAAGCTCTCACAGATTAAAAAGTGGTCCCGGGACAGCAAGACGTCTTCGTAAGTGGGTGCAGCTATTTGTCCTGTGTGTTGGGTTCCTGCTAACAGTTTCATGTCATTCTGCTGTCTCTGGGCCATGAGCTGGGAGGACTTTGCCGGCTTTTACTGATGTACATCACATGATGTCACAGCAGGGCTATGATGGTTTGAGTGTTCACAGGCCCTCCCTGAGGCAAGTTATGAGGGAAATGGATGGGCGTCACTGGTAGGAACTTGCAGTCTACCTTCTGTTCATAAGTTGGTGTGAGACCCGCTCAGTCACAGTAGTTCTGAGATAGTGAGACATGTGCTTAAGTCCTGGGACTCAGGGCCCTGGGCTTCTGGGTTTGAGTCCCCATCTGACACTAAGTAGCTAATATATTTTGTTAGACTCTTAGATTTTTCATCTGAGTAAACTGAGGATATCAATAGAACTATTGTCACGGGGGTGTGGTGGGGAAGGAACAGGTTGAAACAAGCATATGGGAGGGGGCTGAGCACACCTGAGCTGTCAGTGGAGTCAGTGTCCTCGTGTACCGGTCCACAGGTAGGTCTAGTAACTCAGTAATGCCTGGGTACCACTGGAGTGAAGCTTCCATGTGATCCTTTCCCAGTGGGGCAGATGACTCACCTGTCAGGAATTCCCAGGATGGCAGGGGACACCTTCCCATTATGTAGTATGCTTACATCTGATTGTACTTTGCTAGCCCCCAGATGGTCAGGACCAAGAAACACTTCCCTGAATGGGCTCCTGGGACCATCCTACAGCTGCTGGCACTATCCCCTGGGCAGGGGTGTCCTCTGTGGACACACCTCACCCCTGTTACCGCCCCAGTAAAACAACCTGTCATTTTGAGGCAAGGAGCTTGTTACCAACTGACTAAATACACCTTTGGTTGTTATCATCAATTTTTTTAAAATAGACTTTTTTTTAGAGAAGTTCTAGGTTCACTGCAAAATTGAACAGAGGTACAGAGATTTTCCACATACCTGATATCCCCAACATGTACAGCCTCCCCCATTATCTGCATCCCCTACCAGAGTGGTACATTTGTTACACTGGTGAATGGATTAGCCAGGCATGGGGGCACGTCCCTGTAGTCCCAGCTACTTGGGAGGCTGAGGCAGGAGGATTATTTAAGTCAGGGGTTCAAGGCTTCAACAGATACAGATCATACCACTGCACTTCAGCCTGGATGACAGAGACCTGTCTCTAAAAAAAAAAAAAATAGTGAACTAACATTGACACATCATTATCATCACCCAAAGTTCACAGTTTACATTAGGGTTCACTCTTGGTGTTGTCCATTCTATGAGTTAGACAAACGTATCATGACATGGATCTGCCATCATAGTAAAATATAGAATAGGTTCCCTGCCCTAAAAATCCTCTGTACTCTGCCTGCTCATCCCTAATCACTGGCAGTCACAGATCTTTTTACTGTTTTCCTAGTTTTGCCTTTTCCAGAATGTCATATAGTTGGAATCATATAGCAGGTAGCCTTTTCAGATTGACTTTCTCCACTTAGCAGTAAAGTGTTTAAGATTCCTTTATGTCTTCTCATGGCTTCCTGGCCCATTTCTTTCTTCTTCTTCTTCTTCTTTTTCTTTTTAAGAGATAGTATCTTGCCTAGGCTGGAATACAGTGGCACAATCATAGCTCACTGCAGTCCTGGACTCTTGTCCTCAAACAATCCTCCGCCTCAGCCTCCCAGAGTACTGGGATTATAGATATAAGCCACTGTACTTGGCCCGGTTTCTTTTTAGCACTGAATGCTGTCCCATTGTTTGGATTTATCACAGTATATCCATTTATCTAGGTGTCTTTGCATCTTTTTGACATATTGGTGGCTTTCAAATTTTGGCAGTTATGAAGACTACTATAAACATCCACGTGGATATAATTTTCAACTCATTTGGATAAATATTAAGGAATGTGATTGCTGGGTCATGTGATAAGAGTAGGTTTAGTTTTGTAAGAAACCACCAAACTATCTTTCAAGTGGCTGTATCATTTTATATTCCTGATAGCAATGAAATAGGGTTCCTATTGCTCCCACCTCCTCACCAGCATTTAATGTTGTCAGTGTTCTAGATTTGGCACTTCTCATAGGTGTGTAATGGCATTTCAGTGTTTCAATTTGCATTTCCCTGATGACGTATGAAGTGGAATCTCTTTTTGTATATGAGGGGACCCTCCAAAAAAACCTGAAATTTATTTATTTATTTTTATTTTTATTTTTTGAGTCAGAGCCTCACTCTGTTGCCCAGGTTGGAGTGCAGAGGCATGCTCACGACCACTGCAGCCTCGACCTGCTGGGCTCAGGTGACCTTTCTGCCTTAGTCTTACAAGTAGCTGGAACCACAGGCATGTGCCACCACGCCCGGCTAATTTTTTTTTAAAAATGTATTGTAGAGACAAGATCTCACCATGTTGCTCAGGCTGGTCTTGAACCCCCGAGCTCAGGCAGTCCTCTTACCTCTGCCTCCCAAAGTGCTGGGAATACAGGTTTGAGCCTCCATACCTGGCTAAAAACCTGGAATTTAAAAAAATTGTGTATTTATTCTTTTTTCTTTTTGAGTTGGAGTCTCACTCGGTAACCCAGGCTGGAGTACAGTAGTGCATTCACAGCCACTGCAGCCTCGACCTACTGGACTCAGGTGATCCTTCTACCTCAGCTTTCCAAGTAGCTGGAACTACAGGCACGCACCATCACACCTGGCTAATTTTTGATTCATTGTAGAGACGAGGTCTCGCCAAGTTGCCCAGGCTGGTCTCAAACCCCTGAACTCAGGCAATCCTCTTGCCTCGGCCTCCCAAAGTGCTAGGATTACAGGCTTGAACCACCATGCCCGGCTGTATTTATTCTTACATTTTTAAATTTTAGTAACTTTCATTTGATGTAATACACCTATTGAGATGCTTTTTTCACTGCTCAAAACAGCTTTTCTTTTTTTTTTTCTTTTTTTTTGAGTTGGAGTCTCACTCTGTCGCCCAGACTGGAGTGCAGTGGCCACTCCCGGCCACCACAGCCTCGACCTGCTGGGCTCCGGCGATCCTTCCACCTCAGCCTTCCAAGTAGCCGGACAGGCATGCGCTACCACGTCCGGCTGATTTTTTTATTTATTTATTGTAGAGATGAGGTCTCGCTGCCCAGGTGGGTCTCGAACCCGCAGGCTCAGGCAATCCACTCACCTCAGCCTCCCAAAGGCGCAGGATTATAGGCTGAGCCACCGAGCCCGGCATCAAAGCAGCTTTTCAGCTGTCAGTTTTGATACCTGTTAGTGTTTCTGCCGTTCTTTTTTTTTTTTAACCTCTTCCACATCAGCAAAACATTTCCCTTTGAGGATTTTTTTCATCCGGGGAAACAAAAAAAAAAGTCACTTGGGTGAGATCGGGAGAATAGGGAGGGTGGGGCAGAAGAGTCATACTGTTTTTGGTTAAAAACTAGCTTGGTGTGGGCTGGTGCTTTGTCATAGTGGAAGAACCAGTTGCCTGTTTGCCACAACTCGGAACATTTCTTCGGCAAATCATGGCATAGCCTTCTCAAAACTTCTAGATAACATTTGATCTGGAGAAACAGATTGTGAGTGCACAATCCCTCTCACATCAATGAAACAAATGATCACTGTTTTCACATTTGATATTACCATCACCTGTCATGCTTTTTTGGGACATGGGGAGGTGGCATTTTCCTATTGGCTAGATTGCTGTTTCATTTTGGGATTGTAACTGTAGCACCAAGATTCATCTCCAGTTATGACTTTGGGAAAAAAATCAGGACCAGCCTCCAACCACTCCTTCAAAGCACGGTTCTCACAACAAAGCTAGCTGGTACACTGATGCCAATTGGTTCCTTGAACACCTATCTAGCACGGGAAGCTTGTATAACAAGGGCCCCACCCACCAAAAGATAATTCTGGGTTTTTTGGGTCCCCCCTGTACATTGCCACCTGTATGTCTTCTTTGCTAAGGTATCTGCTAGGATCTTTGGCCCATATTGTAACTGGATTGTTTGTTTTCTTATTGTTAAGTTTTACAAGTTTGTTTTTTTTTGAGTCAGGGTCTCACTCTGTTGCCCAGGCTGGAGTGCAGTGGCACACTCTCGGCCACTGCAGTTTCGACTTGCCAGTTTTAGGTGATCTTTCTGCCTCAGATTTTTTTTTTTTTTTTTTTTTTTTTGAGGTGGAGTCTCACTATGCCCAGACTGGAGTGCAGTGGCCGCTCCCGGCCACCGCAGCCTCAACCTGCTGGGCTCCAGCGATCCTTCTGCCTCAGCCTTCCAAGGAGCTGGAACTACAGGCATGCACTACCACACCCGGCTAATTTTTTGATTTTATTGTAGAGATGAGGTCTCACCAAGTTGCCCGGTCAGGTCTCGAAACCGCGGGCTCAAACAGTCCACTCACCTCAGCCTCAAAGAGTGGGATTACAGGCTGAGCCACCCAGCCCGGCTTTAGACTTTCAAATAGTTGAGACTACAGGCACGCACCACCATGCCCGGCTAACTTTTTGATTTATTGTAGAGACGATGTCTCGCTAGGTTGCCTGGACTGATCTCAAACCCATGGGCTCAGGCAATCCTCTCACCTTGACCTCCCAAAATTCTGGAATTATAGGCGTGAGCCACTATGCCTGGCCTGTTTTTTGTTTTTTGTTTTTGTTTTTAACTAGGCTGGAGTGCAGTGACATGATCATAACTCACTGCAGCCTTAAACTCCTAGGCTTAAGCAATCCTCAGTGATCCTGCCTCAGCATCCCAAAGCACTGGGACTATAAAAGCACTGGGACTATAGGCACATGCCATTACGGCCAGCTAATTAAAAATAAATTTTTTTTGTCTTGCTACATTGCCTAGGATGGTCTTGAGCTCCTGGCCTTAAGTGATCCTCCTGCCTTGGTTTCCCTGAGTGCTGGGATTATAGGTGTGAGCCACTGCACCTGGGCAAGAGTTCTTTCTATATTTTGGAAAACACAGTCCCTTATCAGATACATATCTTGCAAATATTTTCTTCCAGTCTGTGGTTTGTCTTTTTATTCTCTTGGCAGTATCTTTTGCAGAGCAGAAACTTTTCAACTTTAGTTTTAATGAAGTCCGGCTTATCAATTCTTTCTTTTATGGATGGTGTCTTTGATGTTGCATCTTTTACCGTCTAATTCTGACTTTCTCTGACATGTTTAGGTTTGTGTCTCAATCTACTAAAGAAGCCTACGTGATTTCTCTCTATATTAACAACCCATTGCTAATTGGTGGAAGGAAGTTTGACCTGCGCCTATATGTTCTAGTGTCCACGTACCGTCCACTGCGCTGTTATATGTAAGAGTCTCTCAGATTCTTTCATTCTTGATTGTATTTTAAGCTAATACTGCTTACTTCTTGGCATCACTGTGAAGTTTAGTAAAACAGTGCATGTCCAGTGCTGTTCCAAGGCAGGTACTGAGGAACACAAGAGCAGTTAACCTTGATACTGATGTGACACATACAAATAAGAAAGCTCTTCTATACATTTAGACAAGAAAGTGGCATATTGTATTGATGTTTCTCCTCAGAATTTGAATTAATCTCCATTTCCACCTAGGTATAAGCTTGGATTTTGCCGGTTTTGCACAGTGAAATACACCCCGAGCACCAGTGAGCTGGACAACATGTTCGTTCATCTCACCAACGTTGCCATTCAGAAACACGGGGTGAGTGTGCCCTTTCATTGTGTTCACAGAAATGGCCTGACTTTGTGGGTTTCTTTCTTTCTCTGTTTTTGCAAGTGAGAACAGGGAGGGTACAGGAATGGTATTCAAAGCGTGTCCCGTCCTAAGGCCCTGGGACTGATGGGACTGGAAGGCTGTAAGCATCAGGCAGGCTGTCCTGGGGCATGTCAGCTGAATTCCAGCCTGGGTGGGAGTAGGGGGCACTTGGAGAAAGAAGGCAGCAGGTTCAGGCCTCACCTTGCAAGGTCTGTGACATTGGGCAAGTCGATTCAACTCTCAGAGCCTCAGTTTCTCCATTTGTAAGAGGAGATAATAGTATTACCTTGTAGAGCCATTGGGAGGATCAAGTGAGATGACTTTTGCTTAGTCATCCCTCCACTCAGCAGATGCAGGCAGACCCTAACTTATGGTGGTTCAACTTAGGATTTTTCAGCTTTTTTTTTTTTTTTTGAGTTGGAGTCTCACTCTGTCGCCCAGACTGGAGTGCAG
>NW_007250949.1:324333-346348 GCF_000164805.1 Carlito syrichta | reverse complement strand
CTCTACAAAAAAAAAAAAAAAAAAGCCAGGTGTGGTGATGCACACCTGTAGTCCCAGCTACTCAGTAAGCTGAGGAAGGGGGTTAGCCTGAGCTCAGGAGGTCAAGACTGTGATAAGCTGTGATTGTGCCACTGCATTACAGTGTGGGTGACAGAGAGATGCCAACTAAAAAATCCTGAACTACATGCTTTGAAAGTAAGGAACCTGCATGTAGAAGAGCACAGAACAAAGGACTCCCCTAGTGCAGTGGTCAGAGAAGCCTTCCCCGCAGAAGTGGTGCTTGAGATCTGAAGAACAGGCCAGGATCATCCAGAGACCTGGGTGAGTTAGGGAATGAACTCTAGTAGAGGGTACGGCATATGCCAAGACCCCATGGCATGAAGGAGCATTGCAGGAGCTGAAGCCAGTCAGGGTGGCTGGAGCCCCTGGCATGAGAGCAGTGGACTGAGGGCGTGGGGGAGGCCATTGAGGGTGGACACACAGACTTTGTGGGCTCTGTTCAGGTCTGGGGCTCTAATCTGCCCTCTTTTCTGTATGAAATACTCTTCTGTTTGAATCTTGCTTGGATGAAAGTCTGGAATGCCCTAATCTTTTTTGTAATTTGAGGAGAAAGAGTAAGTATTGGTGTAAATCTAACTGAAGAGTTTGGACAGGCCAGGCTAGTCTCCATCCTATATCCATTGCTCACCTCTGTGTGACTTGGGCAAGCCTCTAACCCCAGGCCTTATATCTGCCACTGGGAACTTAGATTCACCTTGCTGGTCCTGGGATGATGATGCCCATTGTCCACTAAGTCTGAATGGCTTCCCCATGAGCCTGGCCCAGCTCACCTACCCCTCAGGGCTTCCCAAGAGCACACCAAGTGAGTGTCAGTGTACAGTTTTTAAAGGGTAGAACAAGAAGAAGGGTTTGACCAGAACCTTGTTAATAAGAGTTGGGAAAATGATCTTGCAGGTGACACAGCACAGAGCCATCAGTCTTTTGTGAAGGTTGAGCAATGACATCAGAATCTTCGTAGACAGGTAGCATTCTTAGTATAGTAGTGACTGTGGGGCAGGAGATGGCAATGACCGCCACAGATCCACCCTGATGACCATGCACGGTATCATGGCTTGCCAAGCCTCCTTGATCTGAAGGTGCCAGAATGAAGTTGGAAGAGGCCTTCTCGGGAGACCAGTCAGCTGGGTCACTTATTTCTATCAACAGGAAACAAACCATTTTTAAAATCCCCAGGAGGAATGAGCAAAGGCAGCATTTTAGCTTGGCATCTCCATAAGGCATGAGAAGCAGCCGTGCTGTTCACGCAGTCTGTCTGTAAATGCTATGCCTTTTAATGGGAGAAAATGCTTTCTCTGAGAAGCCTCCCCTTTAACCTTGAGTGAAAGCTTCACATGGTTCCATTTTAGAATTGAATGAATGGCTGTCACTTTGAATGCTGGGATGTTATAGAGCAGTCCCTTCTCCTGGTGAGGCTGATGGGCTACACTCCTGTCAGCTGGAGCCCTGGAGGCCAGCAGGGGAGGCAGTGGTGCAGGTGACTGTGACAAGAGGGTGGGGTGGGAGGCTCGGTGCAATGATGGAATATAGGCATGGGGGGCCCATGAGCAGGTGGATTGATCCTGACTGCTGCAGGGTGGTGAGGGCTTCCTGGCAGCAGAGGACAAGGGTAACATGCAGGCAAGAGGAAGGAAAGGGCAGCGGTGTGTCCTGAAACGTGCAGGGTTTGCAGATGAGTTGGCAAAATGTTTTGAGGTAATTGATAAAATAATGTTCCTACAGACCAAAAAAATACAAGACAGTTACTTGTTTTTTATACCTACGCATGTGTAGCATGGCGTTTTGCTATGTATACTTTATGTTTCTGGAACTTTTATCTTTTAAAATTATATATAACATAAAATTTACCATTTTATTTTGTTTTATTTTATTTGAGTCAGAGTCTTACTCTGTTGCCTGGGCTGGAGTGCAGTGGTACACTTGTGGCTACTGCAACCTTGACGTCCTGGACTCAGGGGATCCTTCTACCGCATACTTCCATGTAGCTGGAACCACAGGCGTGTGCTACCACGCCCAGCTAATTTTTTTATTTATTGTAGAAATAAGGCCTCACTAGGTTGCCCGGGCTAGTCTTAAACCCCTGGACTCAGGCAGTCCTCTTGCCTCTACCTCCCAAAGTGCTGGGATTATAGATGTGAGCCTTGGCAGTAAATTTATCATTTTAATCATTTTTTTTTTAAGATGAGGCTTTGCTCTGTCATCTAGGCTGAAGTGCAGTGGTGTGATCATAACTCACTGCAGTCTCCAACTCCTGGCTTCAAGCTGTCTCCCTGTCTCCGCTTCCTGAGTAGCTAGGGCTACAGGTGCATGCTACCACACCTAGCTAATTTTTAAATTTTTTGTAGAGACAAGATCTCATTATGTTGCCCAGGCTGGTGGTCTCAAACTCTTGTCCTCAAGTGATCCTCCCATCTTCTGAGCCTTTTAACCATTTAAAAGTGTACAGTTCTGTGGCACTAAGCACATTCATAATGTTATACAACCATCACCACCATCCATCTCTAGAACTCTTTCCATTTGGCAA
Organism: Carlito syrichta; assembly: GCF_000164805.1. Taxonomy (NCBI): domain Eukaryota; kingdom Metazoa; phylum Chordata; class Mammalia; order Primates; family Tarsiidae; genus Carlito; species Carlito syrichta. The sequence goes on along the minus strand of NW_007250949.1, from coordinate 343,767 downwards.
AATTGAAACTGTAGTCACTAACTTTTTCTAAAAAAGGTGAACATGAACTTTTCTTGAGAGTAAAGGAGTCTATGACTGGAACAAGAGAGGTATTGGAGCCGGGCTCGGTGGCTCAGCCTGTAATCCCGCACCTTGGGAGGCTGAGGTGAGTGGATTGCCTGAGCCCACGGATTCGAGACCCACCTGGGCAACTTGGCGAGACCTCATCTCTACAATAAATCAAAAAATTAGCCGGGTGTGGTAGCATGCACCTGTAGTTCCAGCTACTTTGAAGGCTGAGGCGGAAGGATCGCCGGAGCCCAGCAGGTTGAGGCTGTGGTGGCTGGGAGCGGCCACTGCACTCCAGTCGGGGCAACAGAGTGAGACTCCAACTCAGAAAAAAAAGAGAGGTATTGGACAGTTAGCCTAGCTTTTCCTGTAACTTCTCATAGTTCTTTCTAAGCATACAAATACTGAGCTTTTTAAGAGTCCATTTTAGGTGAACAAGCTTGGGTACATCATCTTTTAAGGTGTTTTAACACAAACTGATGGATAAAGGGAATTTATTATCTCCTATCTTTTAAAAAAAACATAATTAATTCTATGTTTTTATCCCCTTTGACTCAGTGGTGTTTGTTCATTAGTAGGCTGGCTTTGTTTTTGTTCACAGTTTTCAATTTATACTTAGAAAATGAAATCCCAGCCTGGCATGGTGGCTCATGCCTGTAATCCCAGAACTTTGGGAGGTGGAGGCAAGAGGATTGCCTGAGTTCAAGGGTTCAAGACCAGCCTGAGCAACACGGCAAGACCTCGTCTCTATAGTAAATTAAAAAATTAGCTGAACGTGGTGGTATGCTCCTGTGGTTATAACTACTTGAAAGGCTCCCCTAAGCCCAGCAAGTCAAAGCTGTGGTGGCCGTGAGCATGCCACTGCACTCTAGCCTGGGCAACAGAGTGAGACTCCAACTCAAAAGAAAAAAAAAAGAAATACCAGTTTTGTAACTGTCTATATACTTTGAGCCCCGGTCTTCTTCCCTGTGAAATGGGATAATGGTGACTTAGTGAGGTTGTTAGAGAATGACTTGTGTGGTACTTTTAAGCTGTAGAGCGTGGCACAGATGTGTCTTAGGTTCTCCCCAGGAAAGAGACTCGGAGGCACAGGTCAGCGTGCAGTAGGTTTATTAGGACCCAGTGTCAGGGCAACACCTGTGAGGGAGGGCGGCAGGACTGTGCCGGTGGTTGCGGGGAGGGAATGACCTGCGATGTTGCTGCAGGGAGGCCCCAGGCCTTTCGGGGGCACCAGGGAGCTGGGCTGGCTCTGCAGAGCTGTCCCAGGGGAGGCAGGGACTGACACCCTGACATCAGCCCGCCATGGGGTGCTACTGCCCTAGTGCAAGGGTTTGGCTCTACTGGGCAGCTCTCTTTAGTCAAGGGCAACTCCCATGTAGGGCCTCCACTGGAAGAATGAGTGCATTGATCTGGGAGGGGATCTGAGCAACACTCCACAGCATGTGCTGGAAGGCATAAATGAGAAATTATGAGAATATTAGGGAGCTGAGTGCTTAAAAAATGTGCACATAATGGGCCCAGCTCTCTGTGGGGCGGGGTCCCGTATGCCTTGTTACTGGATGCCTGCCCCACACCTAGGAGTCACCCCAGAATTGTTGTAGGAACAAAGGAGCAAGAGATTGGATTCCTCTGGGATGCATAGCCTGAGGGGGCCCACCTCCTTTCCCATCTCCAGGAGGACTACAACCACATCCATGGGGGCAAGTGGACGGTGAGCAACCTGCGGCTCTACCTGGAGAGCACCCGCGGCAGGGAGGTGACCAGCAAGCTGTTTGATGAGATCCACTGGATCATCGTGCAGTCGCTGAAGGCTGTGGCGGTGAGTGCCAGCCACGGGGTGGGAGGAGTCTCAGACTCAGGGAGAGCCGGTCCTTGGAGGTGTTGGGGAGTGGAGGTACCTGTTGTTCTTTTTATTAAGAATACCCGTTTTAGCCAGGCTCAATGGCTCAGCCTGTAATCCCAGCGCTTTGGGAGGCTGAGTTGAGTGGATTGCTTGAGCCCGTGGGTTCGAGACCCGCCCGGGCAACTTGGTGAGACCTTATCTCTACAATAAAATAAAATAAAAAAAGAATACCTGTTTTCACGTTCCCACTGCCTATGTGTCTGCCAGACGTCAAAGTAGTTTTGGTAAGGGAGAGGGTTCCGCTTCCAGCCAGGTGCCACCAGCGTGAGTGGACCAGCCTCTCTGGTAGAGCCACAGGTCCTGGACCCTCTGCAGAAGGGCAGAGTCCCTGTCACATTGTCAACTCCTTTTAGGCCCACTAAATTGACAATGTTTTGACGTAGACTGATATTTTGGAGATGAACTTTCAGCAGCCTCCTTATTTTAGGCATCTTGACTTTGCTATTTTATAGATATTTAGGGCTAGAAATATCCTTTTTTTTGAGTTGGAGTCTCACTCTGTCTCTCCCAGGCTGGAGTGCAGTGGCACGCTCATGGCCACCCCAGCGTCTACCTGCTGGGCTCAGGCAATTCTTCCGCCTCAGCCTTCCAAGTAGCCAGAACTACAGGTGTGCACTACCACACCCACGTAATTTTTTATTGATTGTAGAGATGAGGTCTCCAGGTTGCCCAGGTTGGTCTCTAACCCGCAGGCTCAGGCAATCCACTCACCTTGGCCTCCCAAAGTGCTGGTATTACAGACTGAGCCACCGAGCCTGGCCCTTATTTTTTTTTTTACCCTCACATCTAATATTTGCTGATTTGCAATTTGTGTTTGTTTTATTTATTGTTTTTTTTCTGAGTCAGAGTCACACTTTGTTGCCCAGGCTTGAGTGCAGTGGCATGATCCCAGCTCACCACAGCCTTGATCTCCTGGGCTCAGGTGATCCTTCTGCCTCAGCCTGCCTAGTAGCTGGGCCTATAGGTGCATATCACCACACCTGGCTAATTTTTTTGTTTTTTAGGTCTCAAACTTCTAGGCTCAAGCAATCCTCTTGCATCTATCTCTCACAGTGCTGAGAGTACGGGCATGAGCCACTGTGCCCAGCTGTTTGTTTGATAGTTTTAAAGCAGGAGGTAGAGGGACAGGCTTCTGGCCTGAAACCCACGAATCCTCCCATCTCACCTGTGAGGGAGGGTGGGTAAGCAACTAGACCTGCTCTGCAGAGGCCAATCCCAGGAGCCTGAGGCTCTCCAATGGATCTCATAGTCTGTCTGAGGACAGGCATTGTCTGTCATTCTGCCTATTGAAGTGGCTTCTGATAGACTCATGCACTCAAATGTGGGTCCCCAGAGTCAATGTGTGTGTTGGGGGGGGGGAGGCAGGGTACTTCCCATTCGTTTAATAAAGATGCTTTAAAAACTTTAAAAGACTGGGTGCAGTGGCTCATGTCTGTAATCCCAGCAGTTTGGGAGGTCGACGAAGGAGGATTGCTTGAGTCCAGGAATTCGAGACCAACCTAAGCAACATAGCAATAGTCTATACAAAAAAATTAAAAAATTAGCTGGGCATGGTGGCACTAGCCTGTAGTCTTTACCTATTCCAGAAAAGAGGCAGGAGGATTGCTTGAGGCCAGGCGGTTGAGACTGCAGTGAGCTGTGATCATGCCACTACACTCTAGCCTGGGTCACAGAGTGAGACCCTGACTCAAAAAAAAAAAAAAAAAGCTTAACGAATTGCCACCAAGTAAAAGAGCAAAATGGTCAGACTGCAGGATGCATCCCCCACATTGAAGGCGAAGGGCTATGAAAAACCTTTATTCTACAGAGTCAGTGTGGGAATTGCTGTTCTAGAGAACTTGTGATACGGATTTGGCAGCGAGCTGAATGTGTGTGAAATATTTACATGGAATCTTCTCTGTGGAAGACTAGCCTACTCTCCCGTTTTTACTTTTAAATAAGCCAGCTTATATTGAGCCTCCCTGAATGTGAAAGTTTTCCTTGAACCAACTAAGTAAAGAAAATTAAAGACAGAAAGAGGTGATGTCTGGTGAGTGCCTTGACGTTCTGTGCTCTGAGTGAAGCTCCCCCTGCTTTTGAAGTGCTCCACAAGCATTGTGGATGTGTTCATTTCGTGTGTTTGGCTTACAGTGAAGATCTGACAGAGAAAAACTTAGCATCTAGTTCATTGCTGGAGCTCCTCTTGTCCTGTTGAAGCTTTCTTGCACAGTGGTGGCTCAGGTGACAGATCACAAGCGTGCAGTTCTGGACGCTTTCCGATGCTTTCCACCACATTCCGACATGCTCAAGCATCCACCCTTTCCAAGCCTCAAATGCCTCATCTGTGAAACTGGGGCCATGACACCAGTGTCATGGGTTGGCTATATGAACAGTGTTTGGCAGAGATTCATATAACGATTGGGAAGAGTTAAATGCTGTCAACCTGCCAACATGTGATGTTGTGAACCAAGTGCTTGGTAAAACCAGCCCTTTCACTCTCTAGCCCATTTTAGTCTCCCCTGGATTGGCAGGGCTTTGAGAAAAGGCTAGCTGCTTAATCAAGAAGAAAACCTCTTTTCATATAGTTTACCTCATTAGCAAGTGCTTTTTCTTTTTTCTTTTCTTTTTTTTTTTTTTTGAATAGGAGTCTCACTCTGTTGCCCAGGCACACTCATAGTTATCCCAGCGTCGACCTGCTGGATTCAGATGATCCTTCCACCTCAGCCTTCCAAGTAATCAGAACTACAGACACATGCTACCACACCTGGCTAAATTTTTTATTTTTTTATTGTAGAGATGAGGTCTCGCCAAGTTACCCAGGCTGTGGACTCAGGCAGTCCTCTCACCTTGGCCTCCCAAAGTGCTGGGATTATAGGCTGGACCCAATGCACCCAGCCTGGCAAGTGCTTCTTTTTTTTTTTTTTTGAGTTGGAATCTTGCTCTCTCACCCAGGCTGGAGTGCAGTGGCACACTGACAGCCACTACAGCCTCGACCTACTGGGCTCAGGTGATCCTTCCACCTCAGCCTTCCAAGTACCTGGAACTACAGGCACGCGCCACCATTCCCGGCTAATTGTTTTGATTTATTGTAGAGATGAGGTCTCACCAAGTTGCCCATACTAGCCTCGAGCCCGTGGGCTCAGGCAGTCTTCTCACCTCAGCCTCCCAAAGTACTGGGATTATTATTATTATTATTTTTTTTTGAGTTGGAGTCTCACTCTGTTGCCCAGATTGGAGTGCAGTGGCCGCTCCTGGCCACTGCAGACTCAACCTGCTGGCCTCCGGTGATCCTTCTGCCTCAGCCTCCAAGTAGCTGGAATTACAGGTGTGCACTACCACGCCCGGCTAATTTTTTGATTTATTGTAGAGATGAGGTCTCACCAAGTTGCCCAGGTGGGTCTCGAACCCATGGACTGAGGCAATCCATTCACCTCAGCCTCCCAAGGTGTGGGATTATAGGCTGAGCCACTGAGCCCGGCTAGTACTAGGATTATAGTGTTTCATCTTGGGCCTCAGTTTCCTGAACTGAAAAACTGTTAGATTTCTAAGGTTCTGTGGGTCTTTGGAACAGGGTTTACTTATTCACCTTTTATTCATTTAGTGCATATTTCATCACCTGGTTTTTACCAAGTATGTTGTCTTCAGAGAAGCTAGGGCAGGACAGACAAGGAAACATACGTGAGAGAGGTCTGGTGCAGGACGGGTTGATGGGCTCCTCCACCACATAGGAGAACCCAGACCCAGAGTGTGGGCCTGGACGGAGAAGCTAAGAGCTACGACCTGGGTTGAGGGTTGCAGCCTGCTTGGGAGTGGATACAGAGCAGAGTTTGGGGAGTGACAGATGGGTTAGCAGCTACCTGTCTATAGACACTTCCTGGGACAGTGGTCTCTGGGTGCTGGCTGGAATTAGGATGCCAGGCTCCTAGTGGAAATGTAATTCCATGAGGAACCAACCCATCAGAGCTTTGCTTTCCTTCCTCGGTGAGTAGGGAGTGAGTGTCTATTATAAGGCTGCCCAGACTCTCCTTCAAGGAGTGTCCAACTGCGCAAGTGGCTGTGGGTGCACAGGACTCGGGGGAGCATGTAGAACTGACTGCAGGCTCACTCCTGGAGGTTGAATCCAGGCAGGCTGGGGAGGGCCCAGGAATCTGCATTGTAAGCAACAGCTGGTGTTTTTATGCATCTGAAGAATAGTTTATCTAAGATGTATCTAGTTGGAGTGAAATTGGAACTCACAAAGGAAATTCAAAAATGGTATGCAAACAAGTTAACTTTTGTCACCAGGAACAGAGGTTTAAAATTCAGCACCCTGGCTGGGCATGGTAGCTCAGTCTATAATCCCAGCACTTTGGGAGGTAGAGGTGAGAGGATTGCCTGAGCCCATGGGTTTGAGACCAGGCTGGGCAACTTGGTGAGACCTCATCTCTACAATAAATAAAAAAATTAGCCGGGCATGGTGGTGCGTGACTGTAGTTCCAGCTACTTGGAAAGCTGAGCTGGAAGGATGACCTGAGTCCAGCAGGTTGAGGCTGTGGTGACCATGAGTGTGCCACTGCACTCCAGCCTAGATGACGGAAGGAGACCCCAACAAAAAAAAAAATCTGGCACCCAGTTGGGTGTGGTGGCTCACACCTGTAATCCTAGCACTTTGGGAGGCGGAGGCGAGAGGATTGCCTGAGTCCAGGGGTTCAAGACTAGACTAGCCTGGACAGCTTGGCGAGACTTCATCTCCACAGTAAATCAAAAAATTAGCCAGGCATGGTGGTGCACACCTTTGATTCCAGCTACTTGGAAAGCTGTCGGTGACCAGCACTGACCAAGGGTGGGTTAGGACCCGCACCAGAGAATCTGGACAGCGAGAAGACCCCTCGGAGGCAGTTCTTCCGGGAACAGTCTGATCAGGACTGGAGCCGATTTTATTCAAACCTTTTCCAACTTATATACCATTTTCTATACCCTCCAGCAGTGTGATAATCACTCACTGGGGGCATACAAGTTTCGTGCTTTACAAACTATGCATCACAAGACCACCACGAGAGCTGCAATTTCCAAGCAAACAATTCGAATTCCATGATGCCTGCCGTGCTTACATTAAGGTCACAGGTGCACAATTTCAATACAAATCGTTCAAAGTGTTTTCCATAATGTTCAATGAATCATTCATATTATACTCTTTGCTCTATACCCTGATTAATACAAAAAACTTTCCTGAGTTAACTCTAGGTTCAATCCAAGTTCACTGACTCCCAATATTTTTAACAATTAATATTATCAACTTAACACTATACTATAATCTATAAGTTTAGTTAAATGACTTAACTGTCAGTTATACTATTATCCTATTATGATTTAACGTAATGCCTTATAACTCAGTTAAAACTTATTCTTAAACTACCAAACTTTACTATAATTCATATGTTTCATATGTCTAAACTTTAATTTTCATATGATCTAGTTATTGGACTTTAATACTATGCTATATCCTATTAAGCTAATATCTTATCGTTAATTCTTTTATAAATCGTATAGTAACTATTACACTTGAATAATGTAGCAAAAGGAAACAAAACAGCAAGCATAGATTTACGCAACTATGAGTGTATATGTATATATTTTATCCTAACAAGTCTACTCTAAAAATCAAATAGTAGCTGTCACACTCTTGAACAAGGAAATGCAGGGCTGCCAAGATGGCAGCCATGGGCTGAAGCAGACAGAGTTTCGGTAATTAACGAAACAAAAGAAAACGTTCTACCTGGCTAGGGGCAGGGCGACAAAACTATCATGGTAATTTAGTTTCTAATCTTAGCCCTAGGGGAAACAGCTTTCAGGAACAAGAGCTGACTACCCAGTCTACCAGGAAATAGAAGTTAAAAAATATCTAGAAAGAAGTAAAACTTAGAAAGACAGAGAGAAATAATTCTGCTATGCACTTTCCATCAGGTGTATTGAGATTTACTTATAAGTTTTACCGCCATATATGCTCACTGGTCACTAATCACATGCCAATACCATAGGTATAACTGATATCCTATGTCAGAGGCGATCTTCCAGATGGGCCTTTACAGGCCTCAGCCATGTAGCTATAGATGTTGGCTCCCAACAGAAAGCTGAGGTGGAAGGATCGCCTGAGCCCAGCAGGTCAAGGTTGTGGTGGCTGTGAGTGTGCTACTGCCCTGTGGCCTGGGCAACAGAGTGAGACTCCTACTCAAAAAAATCTGGCACCTGGACTCCTCTGGGGCTGGGACGGGTGACAGACAGCCTGGTGGGTGGTTGTGTTTGTCTGTGTTAAGGCTACACAGGCCTTTACTGCAGGTTCCTGGGTTTGGAGCTAGACGTGTGTCCACCCTGAAGACAGTCTCACGCCGATGGAGGTGTTCACTGTAGGTCATCAGGCTCTGATGAATGAGGTGTGGAGACACCAGTGAGGGTTCATCAGTTCCCTCTGTCAGACTGAGGGAAGTGTTCAGTGCCTGAGCACCATGGGCTGAGAAAGGGAAGGAGAGAAGGAAACCTTTGGGGTGGGGAGTGGACCCCTGGACTTAGGAAGTCACAACTTGGGGGAGGGTCCCGCAGGTCTCCAAGGTGATGGTCCTTGCTGTGCCCTGTGACCCTGGCCGTGTAACCTGTTGGTCACTCTCTCTTTAGCCGGTGATGAACAGTGACAAGCACTGCTTTGAATGCTATGGCTACGACATCATCATCGACGACAAGCTGAAGCCCTGGCTTATTGAGGTAACTATGTGTGCACTGCGCCTGGCCGTGCCGCAGTCGCCCTCCTGCCACCCCACATGCTTCTGCCCTGAACTGGGCTCAGCAGTTTCCCAGGCAGATGTTTTTCAGGCCAGGCGGGAAGACTGGCGATGGATGTTCAGGCTGGACGTTTTGCTGATGGCTGGAGTAGAGGCTCATTTCCAGATCTCCCAGCTCCCAAGAGCCCTGCCCACAGAGGGAGCTGTGGTCTGTCTTCACATGAGCGTGGTGTCCTTAATGCCCCAGCCCCCAGGAAAGGAGCTCACAACTTCAGGGGCCCCTGGCCGAAGGTGGCATACTGAACCGAAATGAGAAATGTTCTTAGCACGCTGCCAAAGACTGGAAATAGATTCGTCTGTCTCTTGCAAGGAGAGAGGGAACGTAGTGGCAGCTGTCTGTCTGACAGTGACTCTTCCTGGTACTGAGTCTGGCTGATGCTATCTCTTCACAGTGAGTGTTGAAGACTGGCCCAGACTGAGTGTGGCCCAGACTGAGTGTGGCCCAGACTTCAGACCACCCTTGCCGTGGTTACCTGGCAGTTGGTCTGAAGCCAGCAGGAGGAGCTTCCGGCCTCTGAAAGGACACAGAGACATGCTGTCAGAATGGAGGTGTTCCAGTTCTGTTGTTCCTCTCCCTGTGTGTCTTCCCACCAAGCTCATTTGGAAGTGGAGGGCTCAGGCCCTTCAGCTTCGTCACCTTTTGAGCCAGTCTCCAATAGCAAGTTGGAAGGAGTGGCCTGTAGGGAAAGTCAGTGGGAATCCCCTGCAGGAAACTACTGGAAGAGTCAGGTTATCAGAGAGAGGGTTGGTTCTATAGTGCTGTTTTCTAGGGAATGAACTTGTCATGCTGTCAAAGCTACGTGTGTGAGGGGGAGTAGATACACAATATTTATATTTCCTTGTCTTCCATCTTAAAACAGTAACTTGAATGGAAATCAGGCTTTCCATGATGAGCTAGGATCTTAATTGTGAACATTGCTTCTTAATATAATAACAATTCCTAATCTTTGTACATTCATAATAAGAATCACAGGCCGGGCTCAGTGGCTCAGCCTGTAATCCCAGCACTTTGGGAGGCTGAGGACAGTGGATTGCCTGAGCCCGTGGGTTTGAGACCAATCCAGGCAACTTGGCGAGACCTCATCTCTACAATAAATCAAAAATTAGCCAAGCGTGATAGCGCACGCCTGTAGTTCTGGCTACTTGGAAGGCTGAAGTGGAAGGATCTTCTGAGCCCAGCAGGTTGACTCTGGGGTGGCCATGAGTGTGCATGCCACTGCACTCCAGCCTGGGCGACAGAGTGACACTCCAACTCAAAAACAATTAAAAAATAAAAATAAGAATGATAGTATTATGATATACTACAGTGGTAATTTTAAGGGCAGTGAGGTCTGTACAATTCTTTTTTTTGTTGTTGGAGTCTCACTATCACTCAGGTTGGAGTGCAGTGACATGCTCACGGCCACTGCAGCCTCGATCTGCTGGGCTCAGGTGATCCTTCTACCTCAGCCTTCTAAGTAGCTAGAACCACAGGCGAGCGCCACCACACCTGGCTACTTTTTTGATTTATTGTAGAGACGAGGTCTCGCCAGTTTGCCCTGGCTGGTCTCAAACCCCTAGGCTCAGGCAATCCTCTTGCCTCTGCCTCCCAAAGTCCTGGGATTACAGGCGTGAACCACCATGCCTAGCTGGTCTATACAATTCTTTGGCACTGTACACACTAAATGTCCTGCTAACAGCACAAAGAGATGGTCTAACTGGGAGAAACCTGAACAACTTGTAAACTTGCTACCTCTAATCGCCCATGACCTGAAACAGCTGACCAGTGTCATTGGAACTGTGCCTAAAATACGAGTGAATAGGTAGTGACTGGAGCCTGTGGGATTCCCCATGGAGTGAAGTGAATGTCTGCGTTTTCATCTGTGGATTTTGTGACATTGCTTAGCTTCTCAGAGGCCTATGGCACTCACTTTCCATGTGCTGGATGGGCTTCTGATTGGAGTCAGAATTGCTTTATTGGTGAGGTACTACTCTCTCAGCAAAAAAGGAGCCCATCACCTTTTCCCTAAACCCACACTGCTGCTTAGTCAGGGTCCTTTGGCTCACTGATTCTAGCAAACCTCTGAGTGGCTCTTGGTCTATAGGACAGGGCTGATCACTGAAATGAAATCACAGGTGGACACTGAAATTATGCTTGTGTTGTGTTGTATGCTGACCCCCACATTTTTATTTGTGCAATAACTGATTTGTAGATCTGAGTTCGAATCCTGTCTTTAAGTATAACTTATCTTTCATCAAACAGCTAATGAAAATGGATCACAAATGCTTCCTATACAAGGAGCTCTGAAGGTGTTAGATAATGACAGTATTAAATGAAAACATCTTTACCTGCCATGTGTGGTGGCCAGCCTGTTCTTCGGCCAGGCTCACTTTTATTACCGGAGAGCCCATGGTGCAAGTGAAGAATGTGTTTTTCCTCTCGCAGGTTAATGCGTCCCCATCTCTTACCTCCAGCACCGCCAACGATCGCATCCTCAAGTATAACCTGATCAATGATACCCTCAATATTGCCGTCCCGAATGGTGAAATCCCAGACTGCAAGTGGAACAAGTCACCTCCAAAGGAAGTTCTTGGCAATTATGAAATTCTGTAAGTTTGCCTATGACCATGCACTTGTCCTTCTGTGTTTCAGAGTGACGGGGGCCAGGGTCCAGTTTAGATTTTCTGTGTATGTGTGGACTCGCCTTATTTAGGCAGAGTGTCCATTTATTAATGACATTATGGGATAGATCATGTTACAGCAGGAAAGCAGTTTGGGTGCTAAAGTAAACTTTGTCTATTTTCCTGCTTTTTTTTTTTTTTTTTTGAGCCAGGGCCTTATTCTTTTATGCAAGTTGAAGTGCAGTGACATGATCACAGCTCACCACAGCCTCAACCTCTTGGGCTCAGGCAATCCTTCTGCCTCAGCCTCCCGAGTAGCTGGGACTACAGCTGTGCACCACCACACCCACTAATTTTTTTTCTTGTAGAAATGAGGTTTTGCTTTGTTACCCAAACTGGTCTTGAACTTTCTGGATCAAGCGATCCTCCCACCTCAGCATCCCAAAGTGTTGGGATTATGGGCGTGAGCCACTGTACCGGCTATTCTCCTGTTTGGTAAATATTCATGAAGTACTTGCCACATGACCGGCACCCTGTTGGCTGCTGGGACACCTCAGAGCAGGGTACATAGAGTGCTTGTCGCTCACAGGTCACCTGGGCTCATACCCTGGCTCCAGTATGCAGAGCTGGGTGACGGTGAGGAGCTTACTGTAACTGTTTCAACCTGTTTGTCTGTCTTGAAATGGGGATAATATGATCTGTTTTACAGGATGGGAAGGAAAAAAATGATAATAATAACTAAACTTTGAGGGCTTACCACATGCCAGAAACTGCTGAGTGTTTTACACACATGAGCACGTTTCTTTCCCCAGCCACCTAATGAGGCTGGCAGAAGTATTAGCTCCATTTCTTTGTTGCTGTTGTTGTAATAAAGGTGTGGGGTACAAGTGAGGATTAGCTGTATTAGTAGGCTGCATGCAGGTGAAGTTTGGGCTTCCAGCTGGCCCCCATTCCCCCTGGTAGTAGACCAGGTACCCTTTGTGTTGTCTTATGCCCTGCATCCACCATTTCCCCTCCTTCCCTCCCCTATTAGCTCCATTTCACAGATGCAAAAACAAAGGCTCAGAGCAGTTATGTGGCATGTTTATAGTGACAAAAGAAGGAACAAAGTGAGAGCCCAACAGGAGGGCAGTGGTTGAACAAAGTATGGTTCATTGATACCATGGACTACTAGGTGGCCATGAGAAAGAACGACCTAGAAGAACTATGCTGTGGCGCCTGGGAGGTTGAGTGGGAAAACAACTTGCAGAAAAGGGTGTAGACTGTAATCCTAGTAAAACAAGTGCTGCCTAAGCCAGTCTGTGTGTCCATGTGTTGTCTGTGTGGTGGTTTCCACGAGAGTGGATGAGCAGGGAAGCATGGAAGGACACACATCATGTTGTCAGCGTGGATACTGGGTGGTGGGGGTGAGAGCAAAGAATACAGGAAGATGAACAGCACTAAAAGGCCGAAGGAGCAGGTGTTAGGCTCACGATTTTTCTTCTGTCAAAGTAAATGTGCATTCAGTTGAACATTTTAGAAAAGCAAAGGAAGAAATATTTAGTAAAATCCATACACACACAGAGACCTCAGATTCCAGGCACTGCGGAGGGGAGGATTTGAACACAGGCCCCGGACTCTGGAGCCCACGCTTAGCCACCTGCTACCTCTGCTGTGGCTGATGTGCGTGTGCGGCAGCTCATAGCCTCAGACAGGGAGGAGGAGAGGAAGGTGGGTTCAGAGGGGAACCATGCAGGGCTTCCAGGCAGCCTAGGGGCCTTTAGGGGTGGCGGTCATGAACTTCAGGGCCAAGCAGTCACTGAGGGTGACTGTTCTCTCCAGCCGTGGTCAGCTGCCAAGCTAGGTGCAGAGTTGGCAGAGGCTTGGGATGACCAGGATAGGAGGATGTCGAGAGAGAAGGCAGGGGAGTGCTGGGGAGGGGAGGAGAGGGCAGTGAGGTCAGTGGGGAGGGGAGAAGGCGGGGCCAGGGACGGTCCCAGTGGGGAAGAGAGTTGCTGGAGTCTAGCACTAGAAGTAAGCTGGGAGAGGAAGGGATGGGGTCAGAGAGTGAGGGCTAGTGATGGAGACCACCCCAGGGGTGACAGGTCGGGATGCCTTTGGGGAGGTTGTGTGGGACAAGGTCACCGCAAGTCAGGGAATTGGGGGTCTCATCTGTTTGGTCATCGCCACTGCCGGCAACCATGAACCAGCAGCCTGAATCTCCAAGGAACTGCAAACATGACCTGGAGGATTAGAGGTGACGGCATAAGCAGTTGAACGGGAGTAACTAACTGTTCTGACCTGGCTTGGAAGGAGCTGAGAGATTTTAGAGAGGAGGGCCCCTTCAGCCCAGGGGCGTGATGGGTAGGAGGGAAGACAACCATGAAGGGACTGCAGGGGAGGTGGCTTCTTCCAGGAAAGCCAGGAGTCTTTTAGAGCAGGAAAGTGAAGCAGACCTCCAGGACAAGGTGCAGGGCGTGGAGACTGCCCTGAAGGGTGGAGCGTTCTGGAGTGCACAGAGAGAAAGCTTGGGGATGGGGTCAGACTGGTGCGTGTCCAGAGCAGCTTGGGGTTGGCAGCATGGGAGGTGAAGGACAGTATGAGGATGGTGGGTGTCAACTGCCATAGGGGCCTCAGAGCTTTGTCCTGATGGCGCTTGCAGTGGGGGGCTATGGGGGATGTGCAAGGGTGGGGCCTGTGAGGGGAGGCTTGCTGCGAACATGAGGGCCTTTGTAGGTCCCCCTTCGACCCAGCTGAGGGTGGCGGGGAGTCTGGCTTTTGGGGAGTGTGTGGGGCCTCTGCCCAGTCCGGCCTGTGGCCTCCCTAAAGGAGTAGGCCATACACTTCATCCCCAGGTTAAGAAGCAGAGATCAGGGCTGGGTGTGGTGGCTTACACCTGTAGCAGTTTGGGAGGCTGAGGCAGGAGGATTGCTTGAGGCCAGGAGTTGGAGACCAGCCTGTGCACCATAGTGAGGCAACATCTCCACCAAAAAAAAAAAAAGGAAGCAGAGATCAGAAGCCTGACTGCTTTTAGTTGAAGAGACAACAAAGTGACCCCTCCCCAAGCATCAGAAGGCTCTAGTACAGAGCTGACAGTCCCTGAACTCTTCTTTTCAGGGCTCACTTGCCCTAATGCTTCCCATTATCTATCGAAGTTAAGTGCCCCGCTTTTGTCTTCAGGTGTGGCCTCTTGCAGCAGTAAGGGTGGTGCTGACTGGGGAGGGCACTGACACCCGAGGAGTGCTGCCCTGTCTGTGTCCCATGCCAGGCACTCTGTGTTTCATTCTGTGCTACAGCAACCCTTCCGCACGTCCCACCATAAAGCAGAGGAAGCTGGCGGTGCACATTCACGTGGCTGAGGTCACACTGTGCTCCTGTTCCCAGAAACAAGTGCTGTAGCTGCTCCCCCAGATTGCCACCCTGGCTTTGGCAGCACAGGCCTGGCACTTTGCATCTGCTACCTCCAGGGTCCAGTTCTGAATTGCTGGCTATGCTTTTGTAACCTTTCAGAAAATGCTGTTCCCTACCAGGAATAGATTCTGCTGTCAAAACCCAGAAGAAAAGTCTGCCTGAACAGGAACCATCTTGTCTCTGACCCTCCTCTGCATTAGCTCCATAAGTGGCCAGACCATCCCCGAGAGCAGCCCATCCTGGCTGCCAGCTGCTTGCCAAATGCTCAGTTCTATGTTTTTTTTGTTGTTGTTTTTTGGGTTGGTGTCTCACTCTTGTCACCCAGGCTGGAGTGCAGAGGCATGCTCACGGCCGCCGCAGCCTCAACCTGCTGAGCTTAAGCAATCCCTCCACCTCAGCCTTTCAAGTAGCTGGAACTACAGATGCATGCCGCCATGCCCAGCTAGTTTTTGTGACTTATTGTAGAGACAAAGTCTCACCAAATTGTCCAGGCTGATCTTGAACCCCTGGACTCAGGCAGTCCTGTCACCTCGGCCTCCCAAAGTGTTGGGATTACAGGTTGAGCCACCGCAGCCAGCCATGTTTTGTTTTTTGTTTTTTGTTTTTTTGAGTTGGAGTCTCACTCTGTCACCCAGACTGGAGTGCAGTTGGCCGCTCCCGGCCACCGCAGCCTCGACCTGCTGGCGATTCTTCCGCCTCAGCCTTCCGAGTAGCTGGAATTACAGGCGTGCGCTACCACGCCCGGCTAATTTTTTGATTTTATTGTAGAGATGAGGTCTTGCCTGCCCAGGTGGGTCTGGAACCCGCGGGCTCAGGCAATCCACTCACCTCAGCCTCCCAAAGGCACGGGATTACAGGCTGAGCCACCGAGCCTGGCACGTGTTTTGTTTTTTTAAAGCTGCACAGACCAGCACAAATGCTCAGTCAAGCCAGTCACCAAGTGTGGTCCTTTTCTCCATTCATTCAGCAGATGCTCATCCTCCCTGCCCTTGGGCAAGCTGCTGAGGGCAGCCATGAGCCAGACAGGTGGTCCTCCAGCCCCTCAGTCAGCTATGCAGACACAGCACAGGCAGTAGAGCGATAACAGATGTGGCGGGGAGTCCAGGGCTCTAGCAGCCCTGGGTTGTGGGCGTCTGGCCCCGTGGAAAGGGACCAGGGAGACTTCCTGGAGGAGCCCCCAGGCAGAACCTCCAGTGTCCTGCAGTGCCCTCTGCCCTACTTCGTTGTATTATGGGGACTGTGGCCATGTCTCTCCTTCATGAGCCAGGTCTACATGTTGTTATCTCGACATCCCCACCCCCGCACAGAGTGGATCCCCTAGTGTCTGCTCTGTGGGTGACAGTGAGCCAGCTTCCCTCCCTCCTATTCTCCCTTCCCTCCTATTCAATCTCAGCAGTGTCCGACCCACAAGCATGCAAACTGCAGATTCTGATTCTAGAAGTAAACTTATGACAGAGCCACCCTTTTCCAGGAATCAGCTAAATGAGCATTTGGCTCATGCCATATAACCAAACCTCTGAGTACCTGTGTGTTTGATGTAAATGTCCACATGTAGCTGAGGGACCTCAGTCGGGAAGGCCAGCAGATCACAGCTATGGACATGCTGTAACGGGACAGAAATGCCTTTCACACCTCTCGACTCTGCAAGGCGAGGATCTCCAAATTAGGAATCAGGAGTCCCAGGTTGAACCTGCCTATACCATGTACTGGCTGCTGGGACTGGGATACTGAGCAAGCCTCTGAACCCCAGTTCCCCTGACGTGAAGTGCTTGCCTGACGTTGCTATCTGAACTGTGAGGGTGAAGTGGAATCACCTTGGGTGGGCGGCCCCATTCACGGGAGCCTGCTCCATGCCAGAGCCTGCAACCTGGACTGCAGCGTTTCACTGCCCTCGGGTCCCCTGGAGAGAAAGGCCCTTGCCACTGCAAGAAGCCAGGGACTGGCGCAGATGCCATGGCAGAGCATCTGAGGCTCCTGTCCAGCTCTTCCCGCCGCAGAAGTCCAGGCTGTGGTTCCCGCATCCGTGCCTCTGTACTGGCTCTGTCAATATGTGAATGTTAATTGGGAAATAGGCGATTAAAGGAAATGAGAGGGATAGCGTAGGTCAGGCTGGTGGAGGCTCGTGCAAACGAGTGTCAACTGCAGGGCCTCTGTCTGTCCTGGACCCTCCTAGCAGGCCACTCACACCCCCGCTCGCCATCTGAAATCAGATTAATCACCCCTGCTCTGCAGATGCTGTATGGTGTTTCCAGACATGCTTTCTCTCCATCTCCACTCAGGGCTGACTCAGTGTCATCTCATTCATGTTTCTTTTGGGGTCGTTCCCAGGTTTGATCTGGTGGCCTGTGTAAAACGTCAGTTTCCGGGAGGGGTCGGGGAGGACTGTCCATAGTACCAGCAAGATTGTATTCATAGGTAGTGTTTGCTGGGCTGCCAAAACCACCTGGTGACAGGCTGGCAGCAGCCAGGCACAGGTCGGGGAAGGAAGAGCCAGGGCCAGTCAGGCTGCTTCTCTGGGGACATCCTATCTGCCACGAAGCAGCCTGGTGGCATTGCAGGTTATCTCTGCACAAGAACTCACCGTGGTCCTGGCTGTTCTGTCTCTAGGTATGATGAGGAACTGGCCCAGGGTGATGGGGCTGACCGAGAGCTGAGAGGCCGCCCAGGCCAATCACTGGGACCCAAGGCAGGCCGGTCGAGAGACGCGGGGAGGACTGTCCTCACCACCTGGAAGTGACTCCAGCCTGATCTTACCGAAACTATGCACTCTACCTGGGGCCCTGCTGAAAACCTATTTTGAAATTTCCTTTTTCTAGAGCTTTTTTTCCTTTCCTAAGCCCTGTAAATAAATAAAGGCACTTCTTTGGAAGGTTATGGCGTCTGTTTCACTGGTGCTGGAAGAACAATTCACATGATGTACAAAACTAGTTCTTTTGACAGAAAGCAGCGCTTCAGCATGTGATTTAATTATAAAGTATACACATTAAAAAAATTTTTTTACTACATTAAAAACAAAAAACCTGAATATCTTACAGAATATGCTGCTATGAGAAAGTAATGTGTTTAACCTGACAGCTATTTTGATTGTATTCCTTTTTATTTGACAGTGATTTTGAAGAAAATAGACAACTAGAAGTCTTTCTCAATAATTTATCTTTACAAAGGCCTTTGTCCAGAAGACACTTCAGTTTGGTAGATGAGTGTAAATTTAAACAGAGGAGCACAGACAGTTCCCGCTGTGTGGCTTTTGTGACAATAGCATCTGGGTTTACTGCCAACTCAGGGAAGCGCTGTGGGCAGCTGTCAGCGAGGACAAGTCACATGAGGTGGGAGCAAGGACACAGCCACCTCGAAGCCCGGAGACTCACAGCAAAGTATGGGCGGGACCCGAGTTGGTCCATAGACTGATGGGTGCATCTGAGTCACTCCTGAGCTGAGAGTGTTTTTAGTCAAGGCCTTATACTGACAGTGCTAGTCAACACTTGTTTAGGGAAGCTTCACTGTCTTGAATTCTCTTTAAAACTCCCTACCTGCCAGGCGTAGTGACTCACGCCTGTAATCCCAGCACTATGGGAGGCCGAGTTGAAAGGATTGCCTGAGCCCACGGGTTCCAGACCAGCCTGGGCAACTTGGCAAGACCTCATCTCTACAATAAATCAAAAAATTAGCTGAGCATGGTGGCACGTGCCTGTACTTCTAGCTACTTGGAAGGCTGAGGCGAAGGGATTACCTGACCCCAGCAGGATGTGGTGGCCATTACTGTGCCACTATACTCCAGCCTGGGTGACAGAATGAGACTCTAACTAAAAAAAAAAAAAAAAAAAAAAAGGCCATTGGAGCCGGCTCGGCTTGCGAGCCCCGTTGAGGAGCCGGCGCTTGGGCCGCAGTTATCGTCGCGTCCGCTCCCGGTTCCTGGCCAGTTGGCGGCATGGCGTGCGGGGCGACGCTGAAGCGGCCCATGGAGTTCGAGGAGGCGCTGCTGAGCCCCGGGTCCCCGAAGCGGCGGCGCTGCGCCCCTCTGCCCGGCCCCACTCCGGGCCTCAGGCCCCCGGACGCCGAGCCGCCGCCGCCTTCGCTTCAGACGCTGACCCCACCGCCGACTCTGCAGCAGTCCGCCCCGCCCGGCGGCGAGCGGCGCCTTCCAACCCCGGAGCAAATTTTTCAGAACATAAAGCAAGAATGTAGTCGTTATCAGAGGTGGAGACATTTAGAAGTTGTTCTTAATCAGAGTGAAGCTTGTGCTTCGGAAAGTCAACCTCACTCCTCTGCACTCACAGCACCTAGTTCTCCAGAACAATATGAATCTTTTGTGAAATTCACACATGATCAGATTATGCGACGGTATGGAACAAGGCCAACAAGCTATGTGTCCTGAGCTTTGTTGCATATCTGGGTACCAGGTTTGACCTCAAGAGATGGCTGCTGTACACTTTTTGCAACTGGTTTGATATCACATTTCAGCTCCAACTTTGCATCCTGAGAACACTTAATGTTTCTGCAGGTCCATTTTATACAACTTGAAAGACCTTAAAACTTTCTGGTTGCCACAAGCATATCTTTCTTTTCTGCTCATCCAATAAACAGCTGTGCCCTACTGTGATAGATTTTCCAAACAAAATACCTGGAGCAGCAGTTTAGCAAAATATGCCTTCAGTGGCACTCAACAAGTGGAGTTTCCCCAAGCACAGTTCTGTAAGAAGT
>NW_007250949.1:320833-323966 GCF_000164805.1 Carlito syrichta | reverse complement strand
AAGTTAAGTATACATTTATTTTTTACTGTGACTTGTTCAGGACCACATTTTACAAAATGCCTTGTTTCCTTTATTGTTTCTGGAAAGGAAAGTACTATTAATATTGTTTTAGTTTGAATATAGAATAGTTTTTTTAATTAGGGCTTATTTTGAAAAATTTTGAGTTTTAATTCAAATGTATGCCAATACCTTCCAAAGTAAGGTAATAATTCAGAGACAGTTGTTCTGATCAGATGGCTTAGAGAAATTTCTGGAATATTCACATTTGAAGATTCCTTATTAATGAATGTCTTTGACTTAAATCTAACCAAAAACTACAACATTATTCTTTGTACATTTTCATTATATAGTGTTAACAAGCTTAGTTGCAAACAAATAAAATACTTAAGCTAAAAAAAAAAAAAAAAAAAAAAAAACCCCAAATAACTCCCTACCTATTTTTTGTTATGATGTTACTAACAGGATGTTGTTCTCAAGAATTTCACTGAGTGTACATCCTATAGATAGGGGTCTTCCCCTGATTCCTGCTCAAGCTGTCTCAGTCTCACAATGGTCACATGTCAAGTACACGTCATATCCTGCGTGTGTGCACACGCCCATATTTTTAATGATTTCACTGCTAATTAAGGAAAAGATCCTTTTAAATTCATACCGTATAACATAAAGTAAGAGTAACGTAACACAAATGGAATTTAGCCAAAATCCAAATACACTGCAATTCGGGGGGCTGCTTCTGCTGTTCCAACTTAATGAGCTGGTTTGTATGTGCATTTTGTGCTGTCCCTGATGTTTAGGCTTAATGTTTTTCTTTTTTTTGAGTTGAGGGTCTCACTGTTACTCATGCTAGATTGCAGTGGCATGATCATGGCTCACCACAGCCTCAACCTCCTGGGCTTAGGCAATCCTTCTACCTCAGCCTAACTGCTGGGATTACAGGCATGAGCCATCACACCCAGCTGAATGTTTGTTATTGATGGGTGTAGGATTGAGTTTCTGAGTCAGACCTGGGCTTGAGGTCTGGCTCTGCCGTCTGTTAGCTATGTCCCACGGCTGCCCCCCTGGGCTTGTTGGACCTTTGTTTCCTAGTGTTTAAAGTGGGGATTAATTCCATTTGCCTCAGAAATAAGAGGTGCCGCAGCACACGGACTCCTGCCCTCCTCACTCTTGTTCTGACTCTGACTAGCCAGCCCTCTCACGCCAGGGGATGGTGTCATTGGCATGGCTCCACCCTGAGGTTTCTTGTACATGGTGGTGAAAGGCATCCCTGTTAACCTGTACTGGCTTTTCCATCCACCAGGTCCTACTCGGTTCTGTTACATCGTTTTGCTTTTGCCTCAGTAGACCTGAGAGAAGGGTAGAGTCCCTGTTGGGAAAGTGGTCTCCGTCTGAGGACCGAGGGCAACTCGGTCCTTTTGGAGGCATTGAGTTGTTAATTTGTGGGTGACTTGGTTGCTAGGTGAGGGTGAGAGTCTGCTAAATGGATTGATGTCAAATATTGACTGTCACATTAGCGGTGTCATGCTCTGGGGCAGATGTTTCCTCTGAACACTTCCAAAACATACATGATAGGCAGTACGGTGTCCGCAACTGGCCTCTGGAAGCTGGGGGACGCCAACAGCCTGGGACCCAGCTGCAGGGTCTGTCGGGAACCATCCAGGATGACAGTTTCTATTTTCCTGTCAGCCTGTGTTACTTTTCCCTCTTGATGGGGTGGGGCCCAGGCCTGAGATGACACCATCTGGTCATTTTATTTATGTATGTATTTACTATTTATTTATTTTGAGTCAGAGTCTCACCGTGGCCCAGGCTGGAGTGCAGTGGCACGCTCACGGACATGACAGCCTCAACCTGCTGGGCTCAGACGATCCTTCTACCCTAGCCTTCCAAGTAGCTGGAGCCACAGGCATGCGCCCCCACACACAGTTCATATTTTTATTTATTGTAGAGATGAGGTTTTGCCAAGTTACCCAGGCTGATCTTGAACCCTGGGATCAGGCAATCCTCTCGCCTCGACCTCCCAAAGTGTTGGGATTACAGCCGTGAGCCACTGCTCCTGGTCATCCAGTCATTTTCACAAATGTTGATGTGTTTTGTTTTTCCCAGTGTAAACCCCCCCTCCATCTGCTTCCCACATGGGCTGCTCCCAGTGTTAATGAGCTGTTCCTCTCCCCCAGCTGTCCCCAAGCCTGGCAACAGCCTCCTAGCTCTGTCTTTTCCTCCGCCTCCCACCTAGGTCCAGCGGAATGCCTGCCAGTCTCGGCCTGTATCCAATTGGGCCCCACCCTCTGACCAGCAGGACTTTTCCAACACGAGGCCATTTTGCCCCTGCACACAGAGGCTCTTCATTGTACTCTAGGAAGCTTCCTGGGCTTGAAAGCCTGGGAGGCCCTCTGGCCCAGGCTCTTGCCTGCCCCACCCATTGGGCTGTTGGCCTCCATTCCCACTGCTCCACACTTGACTGTGTCCACCTGACTCCTCTCTGCATGGGCATTCCTCCCCAGGAGCCAGCACACTCCACCTTTGCTGCAGGAGTCACTTCCAGCTGTGCTGACGAACTCCCTGGCCTCAGTCTGCCCGCATCGGGCTGGCAGCCCCTGTGGTCCAGGCGGGAAGCGAGGACCGGCTGCAGAACTGAGCTTCCTGCTACAGGGACCCTGTCGGCTGGAGTTAGCCAGTGCCTGTGGCCGCTCAGTGACGTGGCATTCGCAAGGTGTTCACCATGTCACCTAACATGAACTGTGCCCAATGGAGGGCCCTTGGGGCGTTTCAGGACTAATGAGGGTACCATCCAATTTTGATTCCTGTCTTTCACTGAGAAGATGAGGAATTTGTATGTCTTTTCTGATTTGTCCCAGCCTGAACTATATTGCATCTTATATGCTGTTTAAGTTAAATGGCATTCTCCTACTTTTGTCCCCAGGAGTGTTCACAACAAATCCACTTGACACTCCTGCTATGGCTACCGGTGCTCAGCTAGTAAGAACAAGCCTGGGGGACTGCAGCGTCCCCTGCAGGCAGTCCCA
Source organism: Carlito syrichta (assembly GCF_000164805.1). Classification (NCBI taxonomy): domain Eukaryota; kingdom Metazoa; phylum Chordata; class Mammalia; order Primates; family Tarsiidae; genus Carlito; species Carlito syrichta. Next base: position 320,943 of record NW_007250949.1, on the reverse strand, counting down.
GGCTCCCCTTGCCTGCCACTTGTCCAGCTTTTTTTGGTGCTGTTTTTCAAGTTTAATTCCTCTGACTTTTCTTCATATATATATATATATATATATATATATATATTTTT
>NW_007250949.1:316258-320747 GCF_000164805.1 Carlito syrichta | reverse complement strand
TGAGTTGGAGTCTCACTCTGTTGCTAAGGCTGCAGTGCAGTGGCATGCTCACGGCCACCACACCCTCAACCTGCTGGGCTCAGGTGATCCCTCCACCTCAGCCTTCCAAGTAGCTGGAACTACGGGTGCACGCCACCACACCCAGGAAGGTTTTTGATTTATTGTAGAGACCAGGTCTCCCCAAATTGCCCAGGCTGGTCTCTAACCCCTGGACTCAGGCAATTCTCTCACCTCTACCTCCCAAAGTACTGGGATTACAGGTATGAGCCACAGTACTCAGCCTCTTATTTATTACAGAGATGAGCTCTTGCTTTGTTGCCCATGCAGGGCTTCAGCTCCTGGCCTCAAGCAGCCCTCCCACTTACCTGGGATTACAGGCATGAGCCACCACACCTGACTGATCTTTCTTCTATACAAATGCTACCTGGTTTTCTGGTCAGAATCCAGGCTCTCTTCCCAGGTCCCGGGTGGATCTTTATAAGACAGCGAATTCCTGACCAAAGTCTCCTTCCAGAGGTCAGGGGTGAGGAAACTGTAACTTGTATGGGACCTCGAGATGGCCTGGCAGGGTGACCTAGGTGGCTGTGCAGCCCCACCATTGGCAGCAGCTTATTGGGCACAGGGATGGGATATCCAGCTCTTTAAGGACCAGATCCGTCCCACAGAGCTTCAGTGTCGAGGTTCAGTGGGGACTTGCCAGGTTGTCCCTCACAGCCCCCTGCACAGGAACACTGGGAGCTTGGCTGGGTTGGTGGCCCTGCGGATGGCAGAAGCTGCTTTCTTGGAGCATGTGGCACCCTACCAGCACAGCCGTGAACCCTCCCCCTGCACGTGGCCTGCTGGGTCTGTTTCAGAACCAGATGAACCTTTAGAAAATCCGACTGTTTGGGGAGGGTAGTGGGTTGAATAGGGCCACCTCCCCCCCAAAAAAAACACAGTGTTCACCCAGAACTTCAGAATGTGACCTTGGAAAAGAATTTTTGCAGATGTAATTAGTTAAGGATTTCAAGGTAAAATTATCCCAGATGTAGAATGGGCCCTAAAACTGACGACTGATGTCCCTGTAAGAAGAGGAGAGGAGGCTGGGCACGGTGGCTCAAGCCTGTAATCCCAGCACTTTGGGAGGCCGAGGCGAGGGATTGCCTGAGTCCAGGCGTTCAAGAGCCAGCCTGGGCAACATGGTGAGACCTCGTCTCTACAATAAATCAAAAAATTACCAGGCGTGGTAGCTTGTGCCTATAGTTCTGGCTACTTGGAAGGCTGAGGCGGAAGGATCGCCGGTGCTCAGCAGGTCGAGGCTGTGGTGGCTGGGAGCATGCCACTGCACTGCACTCCAGCCTGGGTGACAGAGTGAGACTCCAACTCAAAAAAGGAGCCGGGCTCGGTGGCTCAGCCCATAATCCCATGCTTTGGGAGGCTGAGGTGAATGGATTGCCTGAGCCCGCGGGTTCAAGACCCGCCTGGGCAACTTGGCGAGACCTCATCTCTACAATAAATCAAAAACTAGCCGGGTGTGGTAGCGCGCGCCTGTAGTTCCAGCTACTTGGAAGGCTGAGGTGGAAGGATTGCCAGAGCCCAGCAGGTCGAGGCTGGCCACTGCACTCCAGTCTGGGTGACAGAGTGAGACTCCAACTCAAAAAAAAAAAAAAAAAGAACAAGAAACAGCAGCCAGGTGTGGTGACTCACACCTGTAATCCCAGCACTCTGGGAAGCCGAGGCGGAAGGATTGCCTGAATCCAGAGGTTTAAAACTTGTCTAGGCAGCACAGCAAGTCCTCATCTCTACAAAAGTTTAAAAAATTAATTGAAAATTTAAAAACATTAATCCCAGCCATGGTGGCTCATGCCTGTAATCCCAGCACTTCGGGAGACAGAGGCAAGAGTACTGCTAGAGCCCAGGGGCTCAAGACCAGCCCGGGCAACTTGGCAAGACCTTATCTCTACAATAAAACAAACAAATAAAAAAATCAGCCGAGCATGGTGTTGTGCAGCTACTTGGAAGGCTGAGGCGGAAAGATCACCTGAGCCCAGCAGGTCGAGGCTGTGGTGGCTGAGAACATGCCACTGCACTCCAGCTGGGTGACTGAGTGAGACTTTTGACTATAAATAAATAAATAAATTATAAAAATAAAAAGTTAGCTGGGCATGGTGGCGTGAGCCTGTAGTCCCAGCTGCTTGAGAGGCTCCGGTGGGAGGATTGCCTGAGCCCAGGAAGTTGAGGTTGCAGTGAACTGTGATTGTGCCACTATCCTCTAGCCTGGGTGACAGAGTGAGACAAGCCCTGACTCCCAAAAAACAAGAAAGAAAGAAAGAAAAGAAACAAGCACACAGAAGACTGGGCAAAGACAGAGGCAAAGACGCAAAGATGGGTGATGCTACCACAAGCCAAGGGATACCAGAAGCCACCGTAGGCTGGGAGAAGCAAAGAAGGATTCTGAAGCAGCACGGACCTTGTAGACACCTAGATTTAGGACTTCTGGCCTCCTGAACCGTGTGAGAATATATTTCAGCTGTTGTCAGCTCCCGGGCTTGAGACTTGTTGTTGTAAGCTCCTGGGCAGCCACAGGACACTTACACAGTGGCCAAGCGGAAGAGCAACTATGAGGGATCAGTTCTTGACCAGGTGGCCCGCTTGGTGACAGCTGATGGACCCTGTGCTCAGGCTTGCTTCCGTGGGCCGGGCCTCTGAAGGCTTTGTGATGCTGAAGTCCCCTGCAGTGTGTTCTTTTTTTTTTTTTTTTTTACTTGGAGTCTCTGTCACCCAGTCTGGAGTGCAGTGCATGCTCATGGCCACGGCAGCCTCAACCTGCTGGGCTCAGGTGATCCTTCTGCCTCAGCCTTCCAAGTAGCTGGAACAACAGGCATGCACCACCATATCCGGCTAATTTTTTTGTTTTTGTTTTTGTTTTTGAGTTGGAGTCTCACTCTGTCACCCAGACTGGAGTGCAGTGGCCGCTCCCAGCCACTGCAGCCTCGATATGCTGGGCTCTGGCGATCCTTCCGCCTCAGCCTTCCAAGTAGCTGGAACTACAGGCGCACGCTACCACGCCCGGCTAATTTTTTTGACTTACTGTAGACATGAGGTCTCGCCAAGTTGCCCAGGAGGGTCTCGAACCCGCGGGCTTAGGCCATCCACTCACCTCAGCCTCCCAAAGCGCTGGAATTACAGGCTGAGCCACCGAGCCCGACTGTGACTGAGTTTAAAAAGGATTGAAGTCTTTCCCGAGATTGGCCAAGACCCTGTTAATTCCCGGACGACAAGTAAACACACTTTCTCTTCAGTTGGTGCTGCATCTGCTGTGAGCAGGTAGTGACTGACCACGGACAAACCTCGGAAGCAGCTTGAAGAAGCAAGTCCTCGGCCTTGACCTCCTTGGGCAGGGGCTGCACTGCCCTTCGCTGAGAGGTGGGGGAAAGCTGGGCAGGCCAGGGCACAGCTACAAGATGACTTTCTCTTTTTTTTGAGTTGACATCTCACTGTCACCCAGGCTGAAGTGCAGTGGCATGATCATGGCCGCTGTAGCCTTGACCTCCTGAGCTCAGGCGATCCTTCCTCCTCAGCCTTCCAAGTAGCTGGAACCACAGGAGCATGCCACCATGTCCAGCTAACTTTTTGACTTATTGTACAGATGAGGTCCTGCCAAGTTGCCCAGGCTGGTCTCGAAGACCTGGACTCAGGCAATCCTCTCGCCTCTGCCTCCCAAAGTGCTGGGATTAGGTGTGAGCCACCATGGCCGGCCCTAGTTATCTGACTTTTACAAATTCCATTTCCTACAAAGCCTTAAGGGCACACTAAGTTAGAAAAGTACCACCACCCTAATCTGAAAGCCATGGGGTGTTACCATGGGAAGAAGTCTTGGCCGTCAGGGGTTCAGTCCTTCTCCAGGTAGAGGGAGAGCAGGCCAGAGGAGGGCAGTGACTCCCCATGGCCACACAGCTAACAAAGGGCAGAGGCTGCCCTGGACACTGGACCCTGGTGTGGGTCACTTTCCACTCAGTTCTCTCCAGCTCGCTGCTGCCTCTGTAGAGGCTGAGGCTGTAGCACCAGGAAATGCCTGGTCGCAATGGCAGTGATTATCCCTGGGGGGACAACTAGAGATTGTAAAATTGACAAATACTGACGCTTACCATGGATAAGATTTTAGAAATCAGAAGATACACAAGGGAAATGACAGGAGCTCATGGCACAAGGACAGAATCAGGCGTCAGAAAACCTGGGGCCACTCCCTACCCTACTGCTTGCTGGCTTCGTGGCTGTAAGCAAGTTCCTTAACCTCTCTGAGCTTTGCTTCCTCATTTACCTGGTGGAGATAACCTGTACCCCACCTACCTCACGTGGCTATCATTAGAAAAGGAAAATAATGATTGAAAAAGGGTCTAAGCCGGGCTCGGTGGCTCAGCCTGTAATCCCGCGCCTTTGGGAGGCTGAGGCGAGTGGATTGCCTGACACCGCGGGTTCGAGACCCGCCTGGGCAGCAAGACCTCATCTC
>NW_007250949.1:313946-315855 GCF_000164805.1 Carlito syrichta | reverse complement strand
TGGCCGGGAGCGGCCACTGCACTCCAGTCTGGGCGACAGAGTGAGACTCCAATTCAAAAGCAAAAAAAGAAAAAGAAAAAGGGTCCAACACTTTTGCTACAACTTTTCATGACCCAGTGCCTACCCTCATCAATGAAGTAGACAGTGCAGGCTCAGTGCCAGGGAATTATCACAAAGAAGAGGTGCTCCAACAGTTCCATCAGGGCTGCCTGGGTGATCTGCATCTTTTTTTTTTTTTTTGAGTTGGAGTCTTGCTCTGTCACCAGGCTGGAGTGTAGTGGCACGTTCATGGCCACTCCAGAGTTGACCTGCTGGGCTCCAGTGATTCTTCTGCCTCAGCCTTCCAAGTAGCCGAGACTTCAGGTGCGTGCTGCCATGCCCAGCTAATTTTTTATGCATTGTAGAAATGAGGGCTCCCCAAGCTGCCTAGGCTGGTCTTGAACCTGTGGGTTCAGGCAATCCACTCGCCTTGGCCTCCCAAAGTGCTGGGATTACAGGCTAAACCACTGAGCCTGGCCGTGATTTGCATCGTTTGTTTTTGTTTTTTGAGTTGGAGTCTCACTCTGTCGCCCAGACTGGAGTGCAGTGTCTGCTCCCAGCCACCACAGCCTCGACCTGCTGGGATCCGGCGATCCTTCCGCCTCAGCCTTCCAAGTAGCCGGAATTACAGGCATGCACTACCACGCCCGGCTGATTTTTTGATTTATTGTAGAGATGAGGTCTCGCTGCCCAGGCGGGTCTCGAACCTGCGGGCTCAGGCAATTCACTCACCTCAGCCTCCCAAAGGTGCGGGATTACAGGTTGAGCCACCGAGCCCACTTGGGGAGACAGAGGCAAGAGAATTACCTGAGCCCAGGGGCTCTAGCGTGGGCAACTTGGTGAGACCTCATCTCTACAATAAATCAAAAAATTAGCCGGGCGTGGTGGTGCATGCCTGTGGTTCCAGCCACTTGAAAGGTTGAGGTGGAAGGATCGCCTGAGTCCAGTAGGCTGAGGTTGCGGTGGCCATAAGCATGCCACTTCACTCCAGCCTGGGTGACAGAGTGAAACTCTGACTAAAAAAAAAAAAAGAATGGAAACTGTGTGGGAGGTGGGGAATGGGGGAATAATTTCAGAAAGATGGTTCAGGGCAGATTATGAAGGGATTTGAATACTGGGCTAAAGAATCCCGTGCTTTGGGAGGCCAAGGTGAGTGAATTGCCTGAGCCTGCGGGTTTGAGACCTGCCTCAGGCAACTTGGTGAGACCTCATCTGTACAATAAATTTAAAAAAAAATTAGCCGGGCATGGTAGCGCGTGCCAGTAGTTCCGGCTAGTTGGAAGGCTGAGGCGGAAGGATTGCCGGAGTCCAGCAGGTCGAGGCTGTGGTGGCCGGGAGCGTGCCACTGTACTCCAGTCTGGACGACAGAGTGAGACTCCAACTCAAAAAAAAAAAAAAGAATGTGGACCAGTTCCATAGGCACCAGGGAGCCATTGAATGTTTTTGAGCAGAGTGACAACATCAGTGTTCTTAGAGATGTGACTCTGGGGGTGGCCCAGGGGATGACAGAGTGGGAGAGGCTAGAGTGAGGCCCAGCTGTGAAGGTGGCTGAGGATGTGAACTAATCAAGGTGAGGTGTTGAGGAGGGGGGAGGGGAGTTGTGCACAGGGAACCTCATGCCGGGCAGAGAGCTGCAAAGCCAGGAGCAATTCTCAGGGACCCAGCAGGGGGCGTATGTGCACAAAGGGTTTGAACCTTGAGGGAAGCTGGTAAACCTTGCAAAATTGCGTTAACTAAAGAACTTTCCAGGAGCTGCTCAGAGAGGTCATGTTACTCATGGTTATGAAATGACACTGCTTCAGGGTAACAGCTAGCCGGGCTTGGTGGCTCAGCCTGTAATCCCGCGCCTTTGGGAGGCCGAGGTGAGTGG
>NW_007250949.1:310321-313783 GCF_000164805.1 Carlito syrichta | reverse complement strand
CCGAGGCGGAAGGATCACTGGAGTCCAGCAGGTCGAGGCTGCGGTGACCGGGAGCGGCCCCTGCATTACGGTCTGGGCGACTGAGTGAGACTCCAACTCAAAAAAAAGAAAAAAAAAAAAAAGTGTTTTTCACTTTTTTGGCTATTGGGAACAATGCTGCTGCTAGCACTGTGTACAAGTCTTTGTGTGGACAAATGTTTCCATTTCTCTTGGGTAGATACCTAGGAGTGGAATGGCTAAGTCCCAGATACATTCATGTATGCTTCCACAAGGGCTACACCACCTCACATTTCCGCCAGCAGCCGATGAGGGTTCCAGTTTCTCCACATCTTACCAACATTTACTAACTGTGGTCTTTCCGGTGGCAACTCTCCTAACGGTTTGAAGTGGGATCTCACTGTGGTTTTGATTTGCATTTCCCTGATGGCTACTGATGTTGAGCACCTTTTCATGTGCTTATGGACACCTGTATGTCTTTTGGGGGACACCATTTAGGGATGATTTTTGCACTGCTCTTAGGAGATCACGACTTCCCGCTGATTCTTTGGTACAAAGTTTCATTGCCTCTTCCATGAAACTTTTCCTAGTGACTCTTGTCTACACTGGTCTCCCCTTTCTCGTCAATTTAAAGCGTCAGCTGGGTGTGGTGGCTCACAGCTGTAATCCCAACACTTTGGGAGGCCAAGGCAGAAGGATTGTTTGAGTTCAGGAGTTCAAAGTCATTTGCCTGGACAACATAGTGAGACCTCATCCCTACAAAAAACAAAAACATTAGCTGGGTGTGGGGGTATGCACCTGTAGTCTCAGCTATGTGGGAGGCTGAGGTAGAAGGATCACCTGCGCCCAGGAAGTTGAATCTGTGATGAGCCATGATTCTGCCACTGCTCTCCAGCCTGGGCAACAGAGTGAGACCCAACTTAAAAAAAATTTTTTTTAAGCATAAATAAGATCTTATCAGAGCCTAAAGCTCCACAATGGCCTTCTCTGGAACACATAATAAACTCAAGTTCCTCGCTGCTCTAGCTTCCTTCCGCACTACACCCTCCCTTCCGCCCTTGCTGATTTTGCTGGAGACACCGAAATTCTTAAGTGCCATGCCCTCCCTGCCTCAGGGCCTTTGCACTGGCAGTTTCCTCTCCTAGAATTATCTTCGCTTGGTCTTTGCAGGGCTGGCTTCTCATCCTTTGGTGCAACCTGTCTGTGCCTTCCCAGAGAAGCTTCCCAGAGAATCTTTCCTGGTGGTCTCTTATCACTTCTCCTATTTTCTCCAAAGCACTGATACTCTCTGAAATGATCGGAGTCCGGTGTTTGCCTGCCTTTTGCTTTCTCCCCCCCACAGCCCCGGTCTGGCCCCAGCCTGGTGTGCAGCAGCACTCACTAGATGCAGGCTGAATGACTGAGGGAACAACCCAGGTGTCTGTTCATTTGGGATGGTCCTCCCCCACCCCCGTCGCTCCTGCTGTCTGGGTTTTTTCGTTATCTACTCCCAGGCTGAGATAAGGAGGAAAGAGAAGCAGGGCAGGGTTCTGTCCTCCATACCCAGGGGGCACTCGGTGGTCCCTGGACAATGTTAGGGCAGCAGAGAAGGTAGAGGAAGACCAGCAGGTGGGTGAGGATGGTTGAGAAATTGAAGGCATTTTGTCTCAAGAATGAATGACAGCGGTGACACAAAGAATTTCAGGGGCTGTCAGGTAATGAGGAGCAATGTGGGATGTGTGTTCCCATGGGCAGTGTGCGGAGCAGGACACGGAATTGACCGGAAGGGTGCTGGTTCTGCTGAAGAAGAGGGGTGCTGGAAAGTGGGAAGAGGGCTCCTGTGGGGTTTCTGAGATCATTCCATCACAGCGCAGAAATCCTGCTCTGAGAGGCACAGGAAAGGACAGGCTTGATTAGACTCAGATCCTCAGGAGGGAGGGTGGCGCCATGCAGATGGGAACCAGAGGGGGGCAGATGGGAGGGGCTTGCAGGACACAGGCTCCACCTGAGTTGGAGTCTCACTCTGTCCCCCAGGCTGGAGGGAGGACCCATGGGCCAGTGTCTGAATGGGGGCTCAGGGTGGAGAACTCAAGCCACAGATGTGAGCTGATCTTATTGGTGTGTTTGAAGGTGACTAGGTCGCCATCAGGGGAAGAGAACTTGGGGCAGAGTCCAGGTTTATCCACTGGTTGCACCTGTTACGGTTTGAATAAATGCTCAGCTGTTATCGCTCGATGCCACTAAATCGAGAGGCAGAGAACTGGCAGAAAGAAATTTATTTCTGAGCTGGGCATAGTGGCTCATGCCTGTAATCCCAGCACTTTGGGAAGCAGAGACAAGAGGATTACCTGAGTCCAGGGGTTCCAGACCAGTCTGGGCAACTTGGTGAGACCTCATCTCTACAATAAATCAAAAAAATTAGCTGGGTGTGGTGGCACATGCCTGTGATTCCAGCCACTTGGAAAGCTGAGGTGGAAAGATCACCTGAGCCCAGCAGGTCAAGGCTGCGGTGACTATTATCGTACCACTGCACTCCAGCCTTGGCAACAGAGTGAGACTCCTACTCAAAGAAAAAAAGTTTATTTTTGAATTCAGAATTCAGGGAGACAGAACCTGGTTCCCAGCATTTCTGGAACTGGTCTGCCCACACCTTCGAGTTCACAGCCTGGTTTTTGTTATTGTTGTTGTTGTTGCTTTGTTGTTTTTTTTTTGAGTTGGAGTCTCACTCTGTCGCCCAGGCTGGAGTGGCACGCTCATGGTGACCACAGCCTCAACCTGCTGGGCTCAGGCAATCCTTCCACCTCAGCCTTCCAAGTGGCTGGAGCTATAGGTGTGCACTACCACTACCTGGCTTATTTTTTGATTTATTGTTGAGATGAGGTCTCACCAAGTTTCCCATGCTGGTCTCGAGCCCCTGAACTCAGGCAATCCTCTCACCTCAGCCTCCCAAAGTGCTGGGATTATAGGTTTGAGTCACTGCATCCAGCCACAGTTTGTTTTTATAAACTTAGGGTTGCTGGTATCTATACATTGACTACGTGATTAAGCATTGTACTGAACTTAAGTTAGAGCCACATTTTGTCAATAGTGACATTTATGGTCCACATTTCCTAGTGCCAGTCACCAAGGATAGCCCACACTTTCTCTTACCAGTTACACCAGACAGAGGAATTGGTCAAGACTGCCATAGAGCAAGGGAGTCAACAGAGCCCATCACAAAGCAAATCGTTATTCACTACAACCTATTGTTAATTAGAAATTATAACACACAAGCTGGGCACAGTGGTTCATGCCTATAATCCCAGCACTTGGGAGACTGAGGCAAGAAGATTGCCTGAGACTAGTGGCTTGAGACCAGCCTGGGTAACTTGGCAAGACCTCATCTCTACAATAAATCAAAAAGTTAGCCGGGTGTGGTGGTGCCCACCTGTAGTTCCAGCTACTTGGAAGGCTGAGGCGGAAGGATCACCTGAGCCCAGCAGGTAG
>NW_007250949.1:305331-310037 GCF_000164805.1 Carlito syrichta | reverse complement strand
TTTTTGAGTGGGAGTCTCACTCTGTTGCCCAGACTGGAGTGCAGTGGCCGCTCCCGGCCAGCGCATCCTCGACCTGCTGGGCTCCAGCGATCCTTCTGCCTCAGCCTTCCGAGTAGCCAGAATGACAGGCATGCGCTACCACACCCGGCCGATTTTTTGATTTATTGAAAAGATGAGGTCTCGCCAAAGTGCCTATGTGGGTCTCGAACCCACGGGCTCAGGCAATTCACTCATCTTAGCCTCCCAAAGCGCGGGATTACAGGCTGAGCCACCGAGCCCGGCTGGGTATTATATTTTTTAAAATCTATGACTATAAAAGGAATAAGGACTCATTCCTTACAGCTGAATGAGCACAGTCTGCAGGGGAGTTAAGGATTCCTGGAAGTGATTTACCCGGAATGGATAGGAGATAAGGGAAATCACTTTCCTTTGCTAATTCTCAGGAATGTAGGTATGAGCAGGCCTATTTGAATGCTCATTATACCTTTCTTTCTTTTTTTTTTTTTTTGAGTTGGAGTCTCTGTCGCCCAGACTGGAGTGCGGTGGCCGGGAGCCTGCTGGGCTCCAGCGATCCTTCCGCCTCCGCCTTCCCAGTAGCCGGAATTACAGGCATGTGCCACCATGCCCGGCTGATTTTTTTATTTATTGTAGAGATGAGGTCTCGCTGCCCAGCCGGGTCTCCAACCTGTGGGCTCAGGCAATTCACACACCTCAGCATCCCAAAGGCGCGGGATTACAGGCTGAGCCACCGAGCCCAGCATTATACCTTTCTTTAAGGGCTGTGGCAATGTGGATTTTCAGCCTGTTTGTGGGGTGTTAAGGTATCAGAAAAATATAAAGTGTTAAAAATGTATAGTACAGGCCGAATTCAGTTGCTTATGTCTGAAATCCCAGTACTTTGGGAGGCTGAGGTAGGAAGATCACTTGAGGCCAGGAGTTTGAGATCAGTCTGGGCAACATGGTGAGACCTTGTCTCTACAAAAAAATATATTTTAAAATAAAAAACATCAGCCGGGCATGGTAACATGTATTTGTAGTCCCAACTACTTGGGAGGCTTAGGTGGGAGGATTGTTTGAGCCCAGGAGTTGAAGCTGCAGCAAGCCAGGATCATGCCACTGCACTCCAGCCTGGGCAACAGAGTGAGGATCTGTCTCTAAAAAAAATAAAAAATTACAATACAGAGGACTTTTCTGTTAGCATTGCCTGGATGTAGAATGCTTTATCTTATGAGGCAGTGAGTCTCCTGTCACAGGGAGATTTCAAGCAGAGGCCTATTTCCCAGGGAGTGTAGTAGAAAAGAAATGCAGCAGAGAAGACTGGAACATGTGACTTGTAGGATCTTTCTGCCTCTGAGCTCCTGTGAATCCCTTAGCTAAAGGCAAGTTCTGCACTGACCCAGCTTCCAGACCTAGATTTTGCTCTGGGGCTCTGGAAAAGGGGAAGGAGCCATTTCAGGGGAAGGGAGGAGATACAGCAGCATGTAGGCACCAGCAGGGAGAGGACAGGCCAAACTCTGTGACTCTGAGCAGGAATTTCTGTTACTTGCTGGGTGTCCCCCCCACCCATAGCAGGACTGCCCGATGAGGGCAGGGGTGCACTGTCCAGCTTAATGAACCTCCGACTTCGAAGGCAGGGCTCTGGGATAGGTATCCCTGGGGGCCACCCCTGTCCACCTCCTGGCTGTGTGATCTTAAGTAGGCTCCTGATTGCACCATCATGCTGGCTGACAGAGTGAGGCTGGGCTTTCTGAGTCTATTCCTTGTGGACAGTGACATGAGGGTGATGGCAGTCCCTACCTGCCAGGTGGCTGAGCCTGTGCACCAGTGGTAATGAAGTCACATCTGCCATTGGGTGCTACCTCTCCCTTCCCACTGTCCCCTGGGTAGGCAGTTTCCAGACCCTAGTGCCTGCCAGCTCGTGGGGAGGAGCGTCCTGGCTAGTGGAGCCAGCATATGGGCCAAAGCCAAGGGAGGGTAAGCGTGGGGCTGGCAGAGCCTGGGTCGGGCGAAGGTGAGTCACAGCCATAAAGCTGGGGGTGTGTCACGGTGACGGGACACCCTCTTCCGGCCTGGAGGGTGCTATGTCAAGTGAGCCCAGAGTCTTTGAGGAAGAATGGAAATGAGGAGGACAAATGGAAACTTTTCACTGACAGATATCCCAACATCCTTTAGTGGGGACCATCTTTGGAGCATCAGCCCCCAACCCACACCTGGCCCAATCCTGTCACTTGGCCTGGTGCAGTTGAACCTTTAGGCATCTCCTTGCCTAGCATCATGCCCCCAGCACTCCTCGCCGACCCACCTCGGGGCCACAGCTCATGCTGCCTCTGTACTTGGCATGTACTTCCCCTCTCCTATCCTGCCTGCTGAAATCCTGCTCATCCCTAAGATGCAACTAAAATGCATTTCCAGGCTACGCATGGGGGCTCATGTGCTTTGAGAGGCTGAGGTGTGAGGATTGCTTGAGGCCAGGAGTTCAATAACAACCTGGGCAACATAGCAAGACCCTGTGTTTTTTTTGTTGTTTTTTTTTGGAGTCTCACTCTGTCACTCAGGCTGGAGGGCAGTGGCATGCTCCCGGCCACCACAGCCTCGACCTGCTAGGTTCAGGTGATCCTCCCACCTCAGCCTTCCAAGTAGCTGGAACTACAGGTGCATGCCACCACACCCGGATAATTTTTTTATTTAAAAATTAGATGAGGTCTCGCCAAGTTGCTCAGGTTGGTGTCAGATCCACGGGCTCAGGCAATCCTCTCACTTCGGTTTCCCAAAGTGCTGGGATTATAGATGTGAACCACCGCGCCTGGCCCGCACTGAGCATTTAGTCAGCAAGCTGTTCCCAAGACCCCGGCTGAGTGGTCCTGGTGGCCCTGGTGGTCCTAGTGAGCCTGGTAGGCCTGGAGGCCTGGGTCAGGCCTAGCATGGGGGAGGAACTTTGAAAGGCCCGCTCTGAGGTGGCTGAATTCAGGCCCTAACTCATTCTCACCTTCTTGAGCAAGGGTTTTCACATCTCTGGGCTTCACTTTGGTTCTCTTTGGTAAATCAGGAGGCTGATTCCTCCTTTGCAGTCCTTAGAAGGATTAAATCCACTGTGGGATGTGAAGTGCCCAGTCCTGAGGGAAAGGCATAAATGGTGGCTCATTTTGGGCACCTTCCCCATGAGGTGTGGTCCCTGCCCTCAGGTGCCTTGTCATCTGGTCGGGAAGGAGAGGCCAGGTACTTTTAAAAAGAGACAGCTATCTAACTGCAGTTTGACAGAGAGCAGGAGAGTTACACGGACAACCTGGCTTCTCAGGAAGCCATGCTGCACTTTCAGGGAGGGAGAGGGTGAGGTGAGGTTGTCCAAGAAGAGTCTCCCTGGGAGGATCTCCAAGGAGTGCCCATCTGCCTGGGTAGGCAGGTTGGCAGGTGGGGGGAGCTGCAGGGGCCAAAGCGTGGAGGTGGGAGAGACTATGGGGGCTTGATGGGTGAGGGTCCCACTGGTCAGGCCTGTCAATGCACTGACATCCAGCCTGGCTTCAGGGCCAGTACTCAGGGGAGCGCAGCAGGCATGGCTTTGGTGACATAGGAGAGCCGTTATGACCTTTATCTCTTTGAGCCTCAGTTAACCCAAGTGCAAGGTAAGGTTGTTGTGAGAAAACACAAGTTGCTATGTATAAAGCACTGAGCATGTGGCCGGCCACCATGGAAGGGGATCAGCTGGGTGGTTGTGTCCCAGGCCTGGTACCAACCTGAGTGCCCGCTCTCTGGGCACACAGCAGGATGCCGTGACCTGTAATTAACCCGGGCGGGCTTGGCAGGCTGGCCGGCTCTCCCCAGTGCCCACATGATACTCCCATCAGCCTTAATGAGTGCACGTGCTGCAATCTGAAACCTGAGCCATGGGCGGGAACCAGTTGCACAGAGAGTAGAATTGTCACAACAGGAAGGGAGCATTCAGAGCCCGCTGGAGGGCCAGTGGGAAGGGGGGGTTGGGCCTGCTGTCCAGTGCCCCAGGCCACCCGGGGCTGCTGGGTCCCAGATTTCTGGAGGACGGCAGCCAGGTGTCTGCCTAGAGCTCAGGCCCTTCTGGCCCTGCACTCAGGAACCTGCCTGTGCTCTCGGCCTTCAATATCACTGTCCCAGTACCTTTCTCTCCAATATGTTCTTCCAAGTGCTGCTTATCTTCCAGGATCCACTCAAATTCCTCCTCTTAGGGCCCACTGTGCATGGCTTGGGGCCCCAGTCATGACCTCCCCCTGGCCCCCCATCCAGCATGAGTGGCTTGAAGATGGAGAGGGTGCAGCTTTTATTCATGCCTAGCATGGTAGCTGGCATTATGTGCCTGCTGTGTAAAATGAGTTAAGTGCCTACTGCGTTAAATGTGCCTGCTAACTAATGACTGGGAGATGGCAGGCCACTCACCTGACTTCCTTGGGCCTCGGTCTTCTAACCCTAGAGGAAGGGTAGGACTCCCCAGGACATCCCTTGGGGTCCTCTGGCTTGGATGTTCTGTGGCTCAGCACAGTTGCCTCCCACCTGCCCTCTCCCTGCCCGATACCGCACTTCGAGGTGAAATCGGCACCCCAGACCTGTTGACCTTCTCCCTTCATCATAGTCCACTCTCCCTCATTTATGCCCTGGGAGAGGAAAGGGAATGTTCCTTCCTTACACTCTTTTTTTTTTTTGAGTCGGAGTCTCACTCTGTCGCCCAGACTGGAGTGCAG
>NW_007250949.1:298833-305311 GCF_000164805.1 Carlito syrichta | reverse complement strand
TCCCGAACCCGCAGGCTCAGGCAATCCACTCACCTCAGCCTCTCAAAGGCGCGGGATTACAGGCTGAGCCACCGAGCCCGGCTTTTAATTTATTGTAGAGATGAAGTCTCGCCAAGTTACCTAGGCGGGTCGCGAACCCACGGGCTCAGGCAATCCACTCATCTCAGCCTCCCAAAGCGTGGGATTACAGGCTGAGCCACCAAGCCCGGCCTTCCTTGCACTCTTATGGGCATCTGCCACATAGTGTGCACAGTTCTAAGTCAGATGATTCAGAACCATCCATAACCTACACTGCCTTCTTGAACCTACCGTCTGCTGCCCAGGCCCAGAGAAAAGAGGCCACGGGTGACCCTGGAGCCTCTCAGCAGAGATGTCACTTGAACTTGATGTGGAGTCGGCCCACCCTTGACGCCAGTGGGACTGCCTGGATGGGAGTGTGGGTTCTGATGGGTGTCAGACCTGGTTGGAGACTCTGGTTGGGACTAGGAGATGAAGCAGAGCAGGAATGGAATCTGGGAGGAGCGGAGGGCTGTGGGAGTGGGAATGCGGGCATGAGGGCAGGGCACCAGAGGATGGGAGACAGGCTGCATTCCTCTGGGGGTGATAACACCAACAGGCTGGGTGCTAGCTGGAGCTGAAAGTCCAGCTCCCCCGAAACACGTCCACTCTTGGGAGACAGAAACCCTTGCTCTGCTCCCCTTGGGCAGGCTGTGTGGGTGAGGGAGGAGCTGGGCCTGCCAGGTACCTCGGCTGCTTTCTCACCCCCTTTCACAGACCAGGAGGCAGCTCTATGGGCAAAGGTATGGTGGCACGGGCCAATGACCAGCATCAGTTGAGTGAGTACTGACCATATCACAACAAGCACGTACCATCTAAGACCATACTGAATTCCTCAACAGAGCCCTGTGAAGCTGGTATGGGCCACTGTTCCCCTGTCCAGATGAGGATATTGAAGCTGAGAAGTAAGTGACTAGACTTGCCCAAGCACAGTTGTGAAGACCATCGACCAGCTATGCAAATCCCCAAGTTAGCACTCCTCTTTGTGCCTCATCTGGGGATCCAACAAGTCAAGCAGAGACGTGAACGAAGATCCTGCCTTTCAGTAGGACCTTTGGTAACAGACGGTCTGGAGGTCAAAAGCAGCCCTTGAGGTCACCCCATGGCCTTCAACCATGGTTTCAAACTTCTTTATGTTTTAAATTGTGGGACTATTTCAAGGAAATCTCACATATAATCAATAGCAGTGTTTTATTTTATTTTACTTTTTTGAGTTGGAGTCTCACTCTGTCACCCAGCCTGGAGTGCAGTGGCCGCTCCCGGCCACCACAGCCTCGATCTGCTGGGCTCCGGCGATCCTTCCGCCTCAGCCTTCCAACTAGCCGGAACTACAGGTGCACGCTACCATGTCCGGCTAATTTTTTGATTTATTGTAGAGATGAGGTCTCACCAAGTTGCCCAGGCGGGTCTCAAACCTGCGGGTTCAGGCAATCCACTCACCTCAGCCTCCCAAAGGCGCGGGATTACAGGCTGAGCCACCTAGCCTGGCATACAGTGTTTTATTTTTTATTGGTACACATTTATTTTATAATGCATGTCTTGTGTACAAGTTATTTTATAAGTTCAAGTTTATAATATTTATTTATTTATTTTTGAGTTGGAGTCTTACTCTGTCACCCAGCCTGGAGTGCAGTGGCCGCTCCCGGACACTGCAGCCTCGACCTGCTGGGCTCCGGCGATCCTTCCGCCTCAGCCTTCCAATTAGCTGGAACTACAGGCATGTGCTACCACGCCCGGCTAATTTTTGATTTATTGTAGAGATGAGGTCTTGTCAAGTTGCCCAGGCGGGTCTTGAACCCGCTGGCTCAGGCAATCCACTCACCTCGGCCTCCCAAAGCACTGGGATTACAGATTGAGCCACCGAGCCTGGCTGTATAATATTTATTTATTTATGAGCTGGAGGAGTCTCCCTCTTTTCCCCAGGCTGGAGGGCAGTGTCACGATCATGTCTCATCACAGCCTCAAACTCCTGGGTTCAGGCATCCTTCCACCTCAACCTCCTGATTAGCTGGGACTACAGGTACATGCCACTGCACTCGGCTATTATTTTGTAGAGACGAAGTCTCAGTATGCTGGGTAGGATGGTCTCAAACTCCTGAACTCGAGCAATCCTCCTGCCTCGACCTCCCAAAATGCTGGGATTATAAGGTGTGAGCCACCATGTCTGGCCCATAATATTTATTTGTTATACAGTTAACCAGGAAGAGCAATGTCACTTTTTTGATGAATGTACATTTTGAGATTGCTGCGGTTAAAAAAATTAGCCTCAGTATTTAATTTTATTTCATATCAAGAAATCTGGATTTACAGAAGTATTTGCATATAACACTTTAGAAAAACCTTGCTTTACAATTGCAAGATGCCCTTCAATAGTTCCGATCCAGGAGCTCACACAGGGTAAGATGATACTCTGGATTCAGAGTGGAATCACTGTTGGCTTCCAGGTCTTCCTCATCTTCCTGCATAGCAGGGACTCAAGGAGGGAGTATCTGAGGGAGTTTTTATCCTTATCACATGGTAGAAAATACTTTAAAATGTATCATTTAAAATCTAAGCAGTGTTAGGTTTTCAAAACTTTAAAATAGTCACTTTGAAAGTGTTGACACTGGCTCACTTTGATACAAATGGTAACACTGAAACTGTGAACCCTCCAAATAAGCTTTTCCACATAGTACAAGTTAGACAGACGTATCCATCAGGAATGGTGCTCTCAAGCAGTGAGGCGTAAGAACCAATTGAAGAACTTGTGAAAAAGGAGTGATCCCAATTCAGGGTGTTGAGTCTGGGAAGCCCTGTCCATATGACGTACCATACCCACCTTTGGCTGGGAGCAGGCTCCAGCGGAGGACGGCACATGGGCGTGGAGCATTATACTTGTTGGTACCATTTTACAAGAACAGATGTGCACAGGTCAGAATGGAACAAAGCAAAACAAAGCAAAAAGACTGGGTGATTGTCTCCTAATCAGTGATATATTGACAAGGAATTCAACTCTTTACCCGCCCTGGCAGGGAGTTGCTTCATTCCAATGCATATGTTCCTCTAGCTGCTTTAGTGTCTCCAAAATATTAACAGTTGGTGTGGAGCACAAGTTCTTGGGTCTGTTTATTTTTCTTTCTTATTTTTTTTTTTTTTTTGAGTTGGAGTCTCACTCTGTCGCCCAGACTGGAGTGCAGTGGCCACTCCCGGCAACTGCTGCCTTGACCTCCTGGGCTCCGGCGATCCTTCTGCCTCACCCTTCTGAGTAGCCGGAATTACAGGCACGCGCTACCACACCCGTCTAATTTTTTTATTTTATTGTAGAGTTGAGGTCTTGCCTGCCCAGGCGGGTCTCGAACCCACGGGCTCAGGCAATCCACTCACCTCAGCCTCCCAAAGGCGTGGGATTACAGGCTGAGCCACCGAGCCCAGTCTATTTTTCCTTCTTTTAATCACAATTTTTTTTTTAAAGTTCATGTATCCTGAAGCACTTTTACAAAAGCAGGGGTCCTTGAACACACTCAACCAGCTGTGCCAGACCCCGTCCTAAGAGTATCACAGGTATGAACTCACTAATCCTTACAGTTTCCCTAAGCTGGAAAGCTATGCCCACTTTACAGTTGAGAAAACTTAGAGCCGGAGGAGTGAAGGAACTTGCCAGGGTTGCACAGCCTCTTGCTACTCAGTTGCTGTCCCCACCCGATTTCAACTTGCTTTTCCTTGGGCCTGCAATGCTTGGGCCAAGTGGAGCCCTCCTCTCTCCCGGAAGAGCAGGATTTTTTGCCTCTGGGTCTTTGCTCTCTGTCATCTTCCATCCATTGTGGCTCAGTGAAATCCCGCTGTCTTTGATCCCACTGTCCTTCCTTCTATTCTAGACTCTCTGTCCTTGCTGGATCTTCCCAGGAGCACAAGCAGGACCTGGGTGCACTCCCTGAGCTACTTTTCCTGCCCGACACATCCTAAATATTGGAATTCATTATTGAGAGAATGTCTAAAACAGGTTTTGATTTTTTTTTTTCTTGAAATAAGCACATCTATCACTGGACAAGAAAGACTGTTTTCTACAAAACAACTATATTTGGATGTTTTTATCTTTGGAGAATGTTTTGTTTTCCATGAAAGTATGTTTTAACCCAGACTGTCTGTTTATCCAGGCTCCTTAGTGGGAAATGATTAAGAAAAGACTGACCTGGTCAGCCTCAGTCCCAGATACTCTGTGGCCATGGGCAATTTTGTGAGAAGGAAGGAACAGAAGAGCAGATGACAAAGCATGACCACATGCTTGCCGTTCAGACGCTGAGCATTCAGTGTGCCCGGAACTGCTCTCCATGCTTTGACTCTCACCACAACCCTGCCACGCTGTCTTTATCTCCATGTCATGGAGGGGACATAGGGGAGCAGAGGGCTATGGAGACTTGCCCCAGGCCCCTCAGCTGGAAAGGGGGCAGGACTGGGTTTCAGGCCTGGTTGTCTGACTGAAGGAGTCTGGATGCAATATTGTGAAGTGTTCATAGGGAACAGAGTTGGGGTGTTCACAGCTGGCAAAGGGGAGCTCTCTTTGGAAAAATACCCTGTTAAGCTGCCAGGACAGAAGGTGCCAGTACCCAGAGTTCAGACAGTGATGTCAAACTGCTGGGCATGAGACACTGAGAGGAATTTTGTGTTTGTCTTGAGACGGGAGAGAGAAAGGGACAGGGGAGAGCGAAGGGAGCCAGAGGCATGTGAGGCGGCCAGGGTATTGCATGGGCCATGAGACCAGGTAGTGACCCCTGGGGCCAGGAGGCCAAAAGGGCTCGTGAGGCATCTTGTCTTCTTGGTGTTGGGCAGTGCCAGGCTTGATCCTTCCCTGTGACTTCTCGTCTCTGCTAGACTCTCCAGTGCTTGGTGTGAGGGGATTTGTGTGAGTGTGCAACTCCTGGAGAAGGGGATGAGGGTGAGGCCAGGGAGTGTGTGGTGCAGGGAAGGTGGGAGGCCGGATGACAGGCACTTATTCAGAAATCTTGGGAGAGGCTCTGGCTGTTCACAGGGCATGGGATTGTGGTGCAAGCTGAGCTTTCCCAGCATGAAGACGCTGGCAGCCCACCGCTGATGATTAAGTTCTGGGCATATGGTCCACAGGGTCTTGGATGGCAGAGTGGTCCCTGTCGGCTCAGCCCTGGAGAATAGGTAGGGACTTCTTGGCAGTGGCTTGTCCTGGCACTGCATGCTGGTCTTTTTTCTTCCCTAATTATTATCATAAGCATAATATAACAGAGCAAATGATCTGTTCACTATATGCATATGTTTTTTCTTTCTTTTTTTTTTTTTTTGAGTTGGAGTCTCACTCGGTCGCCCAGACTGGAGTGCAGTGGCTGTTCCCGGTCACCGCAGCCTCGCCTGTTGGGCTCCGGTGATCCTTCCATCTCAGCCTTCCGAGTAGCCAGAATTACAGGCATGCGCTACCACGCCCGGTTGATTTTTTGATTTATTGTAGAGATGAGGTCTCACTGCCCAGGTGGGTCTCGAACCCGCGGGCTCAGGCAATCCACTCACCTCAGCCTCCCAAAGGCGCGGGATTATAGGCTGAGCCACCGAGCCTGGCTTTTTTTTTTTTTTTTTTTGACACAGGGTTTCCTTCTGTCATCCAGGCTGCAGTGCAGTGGCATGATTTTGGTTCACCACAACCTCGAACTCCTGGACTCAAGTGATCTTCTTGCTTCAGACTCCTCAGGGGCTGGAACTGCAGCTACTCACCACCATACCTGGCATGGATGTATAAATATAAAATATATATATTTTTCTTCTTAGAGGTGAGGTCTCATTTTGTTACCCAGGCTGGTCTCAAACTCCTGGCCTCAAGTGATCCCCCCATTTCCCTTCCCAAACTGCTGGGATTACAGGCATAAGCCACCGTGCCTGGCCTAACCACTATACTAACCACTGTATTTCTTTCTTTCTTTCTTTCTTTTTTTTGAGTTGGAGTCTCACTCTGTCACCCAGACTGGAGTGCAGTGGCTGCTCCCGGCCACCGCAGCCTCGTCCTGCTGGGCAGCCTCGTCCTGCTGGGCTCCGGCGATCCTTCCGCCTCAGCCTTCCAAGTAGCAGGAACTACAGGCACGTGCTACCACGCCTGGCTAATTTTTGATTTATTGTAGAGATGAGGTCTCGCCAAGTTGCCCAGGCGGGTCTTGAACCCATGGATTCAGGCAATTCACTCACCTCCGCCTCCCAAAGGCACGGGATTACAGGCTGAGCCACCGAGTCCGGCTATTATTAATTTTTATTTTTAATTTTTTTATTTTTTTGAGTTGGAGTCTCACTCACTCGCCCAGCCTGGAGTGTAGTGGCCGCTCCCGGCCACCGCAGCCTCGACCTGCCGGGCTCCGGCGATCCTTCTGCCTCAGCCTTCCGAGTAGCTGGAACTACAGGCGCGCGCTACCATGCCTGGTTAGTTTTTGATTTA
>NW_007250949.1:297066-298797 GCF_000164805.1 Carlito syrichta | reverse complement strand
TCACCTCAGCCTCCCAAAGTGCTGGGATTACAGGCTGAGCCACCGAGCCCGGCTTATTATCAATTTTTTAAAAAGAAGTTTCACTATGTTGCCCAGGTTGGCTTTGAACTCCTAGGTTCAAGCCATCCTCCTGCCTCAGCTTCCTGAGTAGCTGGGACTATCGGAACATGCCACCGTGCCTGACTGCATCTGGCTTTTAACATTTTAAGTTAAGCATTTTTCCATAGCGCTACACAATCCTCATTGTTATTCTCAAGGCGGTGAGGTAGAACCAGCACCGGCCCAGGGTTGGGCTGACCTGGGTTTCTTTCTTTTTTTTTTTTTGAGTTGAAGTCTCGCTCTGTCACCCAGACTGGAGTGCAGTGGCCGCTCCTGGCCACCACAGCCTCGACCTGCTGGGCTCCGGCGATCCTTCCACCTCAGCCTTCCAAGTAGTTGGAACTACAGGCGCGCGCTACCACATCTGGCTAATTTTTTGGATCTATTGTAGAGATGAGGTCTCGCCAAATTGCCCAGGCGGGTCTCGAACCCGCGGGCTCAGGCTATTCACTCACCTCAGCCTCCCAAAGCGCGGGATTACAGGCTGAGCCACCAAGCCCTGCTGATCTGGGTTTCTAATTCTGGCTCCATATCACTCCTCAGCAAGTTACCTAGCTGACCTCTTACCTGGGCATATTCTTACCATCCTCTCCATCCAGATCACATGAAACAGTGTTTGGAAAGCTCATAGGATCATGCTCAGTAAATGTCAGTGATTTTACTTATTATTATTTCCCGCTGTAGAATGGGGCTAATACCCATTCAAGCAAGGTTATTGTGAGCATTAGAATATGTGTGTGTTGCCTGGTACCCTGCCATCCATATACGCTCTCTGGCAGCTATCTAGCCACCTCCCCTCCCCAGTCTGCCATGTAGTGGTGTGGTGGCTCATGCCTGCAATCCTAGTGCTTTGGGAGGCTGAGGTAGGAAGATGGCTTAAACCCAGGAGTTCAAAACCAGCCTGGACAATATAGTGAGATCCTGTCTCTATTTTATTTTTTTGAGTCAGGGTTTCACTGTCGCCCAGTCTGGAGTGCAGTGGCACGATCGCAGCTCACTGCAGCCTCGACTTCCTAGACTCAGGTGATCCTCGCACCTCAGCCTCCCAAGTAGCTGGGGCTGCAAGTGCATGCCACCATGCCCAGCTAATTTTTATTTTTATTTTGTAGAGATGAAGGCTCCCTAAGTTTGCCCAGGCTGGTCTCAAACTCCTGGGCTCAAGCAATCCTCCCGCCTCGGCCTCCCACAATTCTGGGATTACAGGCGTGAACCACTGCGCCAGCCCTCTGTCTCTATTTTAAAACAAACAAGCAGGCTCAAGCGGAGGATACTCTTATGGTGCAAGTCTGAGGCACCCCTGATGACATCAGCGTCTCTGAGTCCCATAGGAAAGGAAACTTTCTGAAAACGGAAAGACTACCTTCCCTGAACTCCCTGTCAGATGCGGTGCTGTCCTGCCGCGCCTTCTATCCGGGGAGCCGACAAAGCCTCAAAACTCCGACCCACGTAAGCTAGTTCGCGGACCACAACCTTAGAGATACTCCCGGAATGTAAGCCCCACCAGCCGCCTCAGCTCATTAAATAGGCACTTCTCCTTTGATTGACAGGGGATCTCACCAATGTGCGCCCGGGGGAGTTTCCTAGCGCGCGCTAGGGGGCGTACCACCTCCTCGCTCTGGTGGCCCAATCTGA
>NW_007250949.1:272011-296496 GCF_000164805.1 Carlito syrichta | reverse complement strand
TCGGAGGCTGCTAATGGGGGCTGGCAACTTTAGGAGGGACGAGGGAGGAGCAGAAAGCTGGGAAGCCGAAGGGTGCAGAGCTTCACGCGCAGGCGAGGGGTGTCGGGGAGCAGTGCTGGGGAGGGGAGTGGCTGGGACGCGCCAGTTAGAGGGCAGGGCTTGGTCCAGGGGTGGCGTGGAGGGCGACGCCTGAGCTGGCGGACCACATACGGATGCGCTTATTTGGGGCGCTTTGATGAGCGCCCTCCATTTCCTTCCTTCCCACCCTCCCTGTCCTGGACGTGTGTGGGGGGGGGGGGGAGAGCAAAGCCCTTCCTCGAGCAGGTCCTAGGGCTGGGGGCCAGGCACGAGAGGCTGCGGGCGGGCGTTTGCCCTTTTGACCCTCTCAGTTTCCCCAGACTCATTGAATCTGAAATGTGACCTCCCTCCTTCCTCCTTTGGGACTTCCAAGCCTAGCCAGTCATCTTGAGAGGTTCACGATGCTGAATTTTATTGATTCACTGGGTTTTGGCTCCATCAGAGATTGATTTTCTTTTCAGGAGTTGGTTGGGACCAAAGCTGTGCTGTCTCCTGGGGGCCCCCACATTTTGAGGTAGACACACCCTGGGGAATGCCACTGTCCAGCTGGATGACTGAGGGAAGGTGACCTTTGGGTGGGGTGTGTCCTCCATTCCTGGGTCTTATCTTCTCTTCTCTACTCCAACTGTCCCTTGTTTTTGTGGTTAAAGCGGGTAGGCTGCTCAGAGTCTCCAGGGCTACTCATTATGCTGTTTACCAAACACTCCCTGCTGTCCTGATGAAAATCTGGAGAACAGCTCAAAGAATTTAAACCTGAGCTGCAGATGGTTAGCTCACACCTTCCTCTCTCCTCTTTGGTGCCTCCCTCTGCAGTTATTTCAGTGAGTTGAAGTTCTGTTTTAACCCTCTTAGGATTGTCAGGTTGGAGCCCAGGGCACGGTGACGAACCAGGTGGGCAGTGTTGAATTCTAGCCCTCCTGTTCTTGCCCAGAACTTTCTTATTCCACTTGATTCGAAAGCATGGCTACATGCAACCTCCTCATAGAAGCATTGAATGTGTGCCAGCACAACTTGGATTTCTCTTGATTCACTGGGAAAACTTTGATCTGTGTGCATTTAAATTTAATTCTAGAGTTTGGCAATCTCCTTGGTGAGGTTATGCTAGTTAAGCTAGGAGGCCACTACATCAAAAACTTTTCTGTGGTGTGTTTTTCTTTTGACAATAGTCTTGAAGTTTTAAAGAATCTGGCCATTAGACTGATGATATTTATTACTTGGGAAAGTAACATAACACAGAGGAGTAGATGAGTGATTAGGAGTGCACTCTTTATTCACTTTTTTGGAGAAGAATAACAGCTCATTTGAATGGGAACGGTATCCTTAGCTCATGCTGTTTTGGGAATTGGAACTTTATTACTTTTAGTCTCAAACGTGTCTGAGGTCATAATATTTAAATAATCTAAAAGTATGCATATATAAAAAAACAACATCTGGGCTTCCAGTACAGCATGCTGCCGGGACATAAGATTGGCTTCTTCCTGGTCATGGGTACCCAGTCCACATCTCTGATGGACAGGCGTTGCTTGTGGGAGCAGCGGGAGATTTGCTCTTAGCCTTAGTCTTCTCTATTCCTTGAAAGCGCATGTTGACTAATGGCATGGTGCTCAGGTTTCCTGCCTCTGAGGGGGTCATCAGTTGGTGATTCCACGATGATATGGAACATCAAAAAGATTGCAAGGTTTCTTTAATAATTGAAACATCCCCTTGTGTTTAGAAATTGCAGTAGCATTTATTTACCAGGTGCTCTCTGGTCACCTTCACCTGAATCTCCCAGCTGACTTGAGCCTGCCTTATCTGCCATCAGATTGTAGTGGTGACTTTGTGGAGGCCACCCCGTAGATTATGTGGGTGATGACCACATTCATGTGAGCGATAGTGCCGACTCAGTTTTTTTCCAATTAGATCGTAGCTGCATGCCTGAGGGCAGCATGGCAAAGCCTTAGTTACTAAGTTAGTTTGTATTCCACAGGTAGAGTCCTTTCTTTAGGGTCACTGCAGTGATCCTTCACATACCTGAAAGCATTCTCTTGCCATGTCTGAAACTTGACTCCTGATAGGTCCCAATGGTGGTCCTTAGGATAGCTGTATAGGAATTTCTTCAAATATTTAGTGTTCAGATGACTATGCTCTGTCTGCTGATGGGAAAGTCTTCAAAGAATTCCCAAAATATTCTGAACAATGCAACATTTTTTGGCATCTGTGTACTTGTAATGGCAACTACTTGAGGTACAGTGGCCACTTGAGAGTACAAGTTTTAATATTTTGAGTAAAAACACATAAAACCAAAAAACCACTTACTTTCTTAAATATCTATTAACGTGTTTATTTCCATGATTGCATGTTCATCTGATTGCTTAATAAAATAAACAAAGCATCAAGTAGTCTAATATTCTTGTTTTTTAGAATAAGGTCGTTTTTCTTTTTTTTTGAGTCAGAGTCTCACTCTGTTACCCAGGCTAGAGGGCAGTGGCACACTCTATGGCCACTGCAGCCTTGACCTGCTGGGCTCCGGCGATTCTTCCGCCTCAGCCTTCCAAGTGGCCAGAACTACAGGTGCGCGCTACCACGCCTGGCTAATTTTTGATGTATTGTAGAGACGAGGTCTTGCCAGGTTGCCCAGGTGGGTCTTGAACCTGCAGGCTCAGGCAATCCACTCACCTCAGCCTCCCAGTGTTTTGGGAATACAGGCTGAGCCACCGAGCCTGGCCTGTAGAGACAAGTCTCGCCATGTTGCCCAGTCTGGTCTCCAACCCATGGGCTCAGGCAATCCTCTCTCCTCAGTCTCCCAAAGTGCTGGGATTATAGGCGTGAGCCACTGTGCCTGGCTCTTTTTTGTTTTATCTTAAAAAATCATTTGCATGTTTCTTGACTCCAGGCAGTAAACTAGACAGAAATGAGAATATAATAAATTGGCCAGGCTCAGTGGCTCAGCCTGTAATCCCAGGACTTTGGGAGACTGGGGTGAGTGAGTTGTCTGAGCCCACGGGTTCGAGACCAGCCCGGACAACTTGGCAAGACCCTCGTCTCTATAGTAAATAAAAAATTAGCCAGGCGTGGTAGCACGCACCTGTAGTTCTGGCTGTTTGGAAGGCTGAGGCAGAAGACTCGCCAGAGCCCAGCAGGTCGATACTGGGGTGGCCGTAAGTGTGCCACTGCACTCCAGCCTGGGCGATGGAGTGAGACTCCAACTAAAAAAAAAAAAAAATGGTGTCTCAATCATCAAAGACCTCAGCAAGAAGTCTTAAAGAGGGTAGTTAAGGATAGAAAAGGCCAGGTGCATTGGCTCATGTCTGTAATCCCAGCACTTTGGGAGGCTGAAGTGGGAGAATTGTTTAAACCCAGGAGTTCATGATTAGCCTAGGCAGTATAGCAAGACTTTGTCTCTATGAAAAATCAAAAAAACACCCAAGCATGGTGGTACACGCCTATAGTCCCAGCTATTCAGGAGGAAAAGGTGGAAGGATTGCCTGAGCCACGGAGGTTGAGGCTGTAGTGAGTTTGTGTAGTGATTGTGCCACTACATTTCAACCTGGGCAAACAGAGACCCTGACTCAAAAAAAAAAAAAAGAATAGAAAAGAAACTTTGCTATAACTTAACAAACTGCATGTGCAGTGGCCCATATGACATATCCTGTGGCTGTGTAAAATTTATGTGATTTTTTTTTTTTTTATGTGGGATGGTTGAATGGGAGGAACATGGGTGGAGACCAGGAGTCTTGGGCTCTTGTTCTGCCTTTCCCTGACTAATCCTAAGGCCTGGACAGTCAACACACATCTTAGGGTCTAGTCTTCATATTTGTAAAGTGAGTGCTTAGATGTTTTCAAACCTTTTGAGAATCTAATAACAACTGTGACCCCTTCCCAGAAAGCACACATGGGGACAGCTTCACGGGCCTGCACTCAGATTAAGGACTGGATCATTCCATCTTTAAGCTCCCTCTCACCTCTGATATTCTGTAATCCTATTTGCCTGGCCATCTTTGAGCTAATAATAATGGTGACTTGTATTTATAGAAGACACATGCCAAAGCACTTTAACCTCTCATTCTTTTGCCCTCAAAACATTTCTGAGTGGTATGGGAGGCAATAGGTGTTCCTTTTTGTGATGAAGAAAGGGTTACCAGGCTTGGCCACCATACTGATAGGCTCACACAGCCAGAGGGCTGTCCTGGGACCAGAACTGGAGCTCTGGGTGCCAGTTTGGGGCTTTTCCATTAGATTTTTCTTCCTTGGTGATTGTCATTACAAGTTATGTTTGGCAGTTTAAGTATCCCAGTATATGTCACTTGCAGAGGAAACTATTTGTTCATCTGCTTCAAGGACTGTTTTTTCTGTCTAAATTTGGATTATTAAACACCTTTCTGTCTGTCTGAAAAGGTTACTTACTTGTTTTTGTTGTTTTTTCTTGCCACATTTTTCATAGGGACGAATTTGTAGTACTCGAGTGTTTGAGCAGACTTATTTAATGTTTATCGATTTAAGAGTAAATTGAAATGATTACTTCTTAGTTGCTTAGCACTTGAGAAAGTTGTGAAATAAATATTAAGTGAAAATGCCAAATGTCTGACTTGTCCCATCCAAATATGTCCTCACGGATGAGATGCTCCCCGCAGCCAGGGAGGCCCCTCCCTGGGCCCAGAGCCGCTGGGGTGGGTTTGAAAGTTGGGTGTGGATTGTGCCAGTGACCAGGACTGTCCAACAGTGGCTTCCTGTGGCCTTCTGGCCAGGTTCCTAACATTTTGTGAACAATTCTTTCAGTTGTTAACGTAGTACAGGGTCTCAGTTACATAAAGAGCTCATGTAAGTAAAAGAACTTTGAAGCCTAGCAGATGCTAATTCTGATGAAAATAGTCATATTAAAAATATTTTGAATACTCAGATATGGGAACTGATAGCACTACACACAGTAAATGTAACTCAAATGTGGTGTGTGTGTGCGTGTAGAAATCTACTTGTTCTGGCCACACTTGCCTCTGAGTGTCGTCCTTCTTTCCAATCTGTGAAAGGTGAATAATAAACTTTACTTTTTTCTATTTTCTCAAAAAAATAAAGAAATCTATCTGTTCTGTTATGTTACGTGTGATATAAACGTCAACAGAGTAGCAAAATTGTCAGCAGTGAGCTGGGGACTCCATTAAGCTGTCATGTGGAAATATCTGTTTTTTCTTTTTGTGTCCCTCCCTGGGCTGAGAGTGTTTGGAGGGTATCCCAGCTGCTCATGTGAAGGGTGTATCCATGGATGAAGGGCAGTGGGCAAGGTGAGTTCGAGGGTGCTGTGCTAGCCACTGTGTGTGTGGTGCCCTTGGCTCTGTTCGCAGCTCTGGGGTCCCAAGATTAAGGTGCTCACTTGCTCTGTAGAGGCAGCTCAGTGCAGGCAGTGAGAAGCAATTCCATTTCATTGGGACAGGACCAGAGAGGAATATTTGCAAAGTAGAGGGGGACAGAGGAGGATGGGTTGATTGCTGTTTGAACTCTGTAGAGAACTGATCTTCAGGGAGGTGACTTTGGAGGGGTTGCCAGAGCCACAGGTGCTATCTTGGTGGAGCTGATGGGAAGGAGCATTCTGGACAGAGCTGCAGAGTCCTGAAGAGGTAAGAGTGGCATGATGTGAGAGGGGCTGCTATGGGTGTTGATTTCAGGTTGTGACCTGCCTTGTGCTCTAAGCTAGGGGATTTGAACCTTCTCTTAGAGGATGGAGTTCAATGGGAACCATTTCCAGGTATAAACATAGCAGGATGAAGATCTTTGGTAATGTAAGATATCAGCTGAGAAACCAGGGATACAGATGGGAGAGGAGTGATTTAGGTGGCTCACTTTCGCAAAGGTCACCTAGGGCTCCAGAGGCTCAAGGATTGCCATCTTTGTTCCTGCTCTAATGAGACGCGTTTCTGGAGTGGGAATGGCCTCGGTCTTGACTCGGTCTCTTAGCCTGCATTTCCGTTTTTAGCTGGTAATTCAGCAGCTGGCTGGGTTCTACTTCTCTTTCCATATGCTTTATGCTTCCAGATCTATGAGGCTTGTATATAAGTTTCACTGTCAGTTCCTGCAGAAGAAAGGTAATTTTGCAGTAGGGTATCGGGGGTTAGACACATGGTTTTGTAGTCAACAGTCATGGGTTTGGTTTCCAGCTCCGCCATTAGGTGACTGTGTGGCCTTGGCCAAATGCTTCAAGTCTCCAAAACTGGAGTCTTAGCTTAGGCTGCTATAACAAAGGACCATAGACTGGGGGGCTTGTAAACAACAGAAAATTTATTATTTATTTATTTAGAGACATGATCTCGTTGTGTTGCCCATGACCAGGCTAGTTTCAAGCTCCTGGGCTCAAGCAATCTTCCTCCTTTGGCCTTCCAAAATGTTGGGATTACAGATATGAGCCACAACATCCAGCAATTAGAAATTTATTTCTTACAGTTCTGGAGGCTGAAGTCTGAGATCAGAGTTCCAGCATAGTTGGGTTCTGATGAGGTCACTTTTTCAGGTTGTAGACTACTGGCTTCTCCTTGTAGCCTCACTTGTATAAAGAAGGCAGGAGAGTTCTCTGAGGTGTCCTTTATTAGGGCACTAGTTGAATTTGTAAGGGCTCCACCCTTATGACCTAATTAGCTCCCAAAGGCCTCACCTCCTAATACCATCAAATTGAGGGGTAGAATTTCAATATATGAATTTTTGTTTTTTGAGTTGGAGTCTTATTCTGTCACCCAGGCTGGAGTACATTGGCACGCTCACGGCCACTGCAGCCTTGACCTACTGGGCTCAGGTGATCTTTCTGCCTCAGACTTCTAAGTAGCTAGAGCCACAGGCATGTGCCACCATACCCAGCTATTTACTTATTTATTTATTGTAGAGACGAGAACGAGATCTTGCCATGTTGCTCAGGCTGGTCTTGAATTCCTGAGCTCAGGCAATTCTCTTGCCTCTGCCTCCAAAGTGCTGGGATTATGGGCATGAGCCACCAGGCCCAAGCTTCAATATATGAATTTTGAGGGAGACACACTGAGTCCCTTGTACCAGGACACTGACAGCCCATCTTGGTAGGATTTTGGTAGGGCAGCATGAGGTAATGGACCTTAAGGACTTAGTACTTGTGCCTGGTCTGTGTTGCTTACTCAGTAATGTTGGTATTACTCGAAGTGCAATGTACATGTAAGTGAATTTGCTAATTAAGTAAACTATACCTTTAGAGTACCCAAATTGATTTTATTTTATCCAATTCTACTGAAAATACTCCCAAAATGTGTTATTGTTTTCCTCCAGCCAAAGTAGTATATTTAATGTGTTTGGACCTTTTCTTGGTGACTCATGGTCACAGGGAATATGGTCATGGGTCAATGCTGTGGGTGAGGCCTCAGGCCCTGCACAGATACCCTTGTATCCTGGCACTTACAGGGTCTGTCTTCTCTCTTCTTACCACCTCTGAGCTTCTGTTGGCTTCTGGTCCCTTTTTGTTGGGACGAGGGCTTGAGTATGCTCTTATCCTCTTTGGATTTTCAGGATAGTCCTGCTATGCACCCTTCTGGGTAAATAATTCTGTATCTGAATTTAACATGATGGTTTATAGAAAGCCTGACACTGAGTTGAAGGGATATTGCTGTGACTACATCTAGTGACTCAGGGTTGAAAGGGAGCATGTGTGACAGTGATGATAGCTCATCCATAGGTGATGAGAAGTAGAAGGACTTACAAAGCAAATGTTAGAGCTGTGTGAACACTGATCACGTGTGAAGTTGTGTGAAAATAATGTGTAGGCCAGGAAGAGTGGTTTATGCCTGTAATTCCAGCACTTTGGGAGGCCAAGGCAGGAGGATTGCTTGAGTCCAGGAGTTTGAGACCCCTAAAATTAGCTGGGTGTGGTGGTGCACACCTGTAGTCCCAGCTACTTGGCGAGAGAGGGGGGGTTGAGTGAGGGGGGAATGGGGAGACTGGGCCAGGAGTATTGCCTAAGACCAGGAGGGTGTGGTACTTCAGACTGGGTGACCAAGTGGGATCCCTTTGACTCTTAGAATTAATATTTAAATAATACTTTGACTTTATAATTAAAACATGTATATGTGAAAACAACTTGGGGCTGGGTGCGGTGGCTCACATCTGTACTCCCAGAACTTTGGGAGGCTGAGGCAAGAGGATTGACTAAGCCCAGGAGTTTGAGACCAGCCTGGGCAACATGGTGAGACTTTGTCTCTACAATACATCAAAAAATTGGTGACATGTGTCTGTAGTCCCAGCTACTCAGGAGGCTAAGGTGGAAGGATTGCTTGAGCCCAGGCAGTCAAGGCTGTGGTGAGCTGTGATTGCCACTGCACTCTAACCTGGGCGACAGAGTGAGAGTCTCAGAAAAAGAAAAAAGAGAAAAAAACAACAACTTGATTGTATGGCCAATTGTTGCTTACCAAGAAGTTTTCCATTTTGTTTTCAGAACAATTGTGTTAGTTTGCTCTCCTCTTTATCTTTCAGAAGAGAAAGTGAGGGAGAACTGGAGGAGTCAGTGGTTTTGCCTGAGGCCACCAGCCAGGACCCCACACGGGCCTCTGAGCCCAAGCCCAGAGCTCCCAGGGAGGCTAGTGATGAGGCCTCTGCCTGAACCTGCAGGGTGGTCTTTAACGTATAGAATCAACTGTGGCTAGTATTTTGAAACTTCCTATTGAATTAAATGACATTTTATTATTATAAATTGATGCCCAAACTGTAGTTTGTGAACATTTTGAGATTTTAAACTGTGTTCCATTATACTAAATTATGTTGTTGCCAACTGAATGTGCCAAGATTGTGGATTGTGGTCTTCAGAGGAACCACAGAGCAGGCTCTGCTCCCCGTGCAGATTCCAAGGCCGCTATTATGTGGGTTTGAAGCTGACTGATTGGCTGGAGCTGACCTGCCTGCTTGCTGTTTAGCTTGGACATGATGATGTTTTAATTAAGAAGTTGTGACCTCTGCACCCGCAAATGTATCCTCAAATGGGCCTGGTCACACACCACTAAGGAGGGCGTGCATGGGTGGGGGCAGAGTCAGTGATGAGGGGACTCACATCTAGGATAGGCTCCTGTGTTCTGGGTTTTCTGAGGATCATACAAGAAGCTTTACATTCGTGCTCATTTAATTCTTGCAACAAGATAATGTGCACTTTACACATGAGTAAACCAAAACTCAGAGAGAATAAGTGACCTTCAGAGGGTCGCCATCAGAGCTGACCTCTGCCTGCCTCTGAAGCCCACTTTAATTTCACTTCATCTTGTAGCTGTGAATAAGTCAGTTCTGAGTCACTCCCCCTCAGATGGGAACATCTGCAAAAGTTAACCTTCCTTCCCCACCTCTGAGAAACATAGACAAGGGCAGATTATGTCATCTTTTGTTTTGTTTAAGATAGGATCTATGCCTGCAACTAATTTGGTTAAAATAATCTGAAAGTTTGCAATAGGCAAGGAGATAAGGGCAGAAGAGAGTTGCTAGTGCATGGTCAAAGCAGTGGGCGACTCGCTTGTGTACCCACCCACTGATGCTTCTGCTTGTGATGGAAGGAGGATTCCGGAGCCCTGGTTTAGGAATGCCATTGCCTCACCTTTGGCAACTTTGTTCTAAAACAGGTCATATACTGTTAAAGAGCAGGTGGGGGCATGGGGGAGGAATAGTATTTCCCTAGAGCACCACAATTCATAAAATTGTGAAAGGTCTTCACATTTTGTTGACATTGTGATAACAAACGGAGAGCATTTGCTCAGGTATGTTAAAGCAGATTTGCTTATGCTTGTGATAATCGTTACTTATGTGTCAAATGGCTTTTTATTTATTTTTTTTACTTTCTTGTCTTTAAGGTCTTTTATAAATGGAGGGTACAACATAGAAAATAGAGTTTTCTGAATAAACAACTCTCCCTGTGGCTTACCTTCCGCATGTATAGGGGTTTTTATCTGTTTTGGATCGAGTAACCCTTGGGCTGCTTACTTTGTACCAAGCTGCAGAAGAGACAGGAGAGATAGGTTGCCTCTGTCCATCCTCACAGCGATGCTTTGAAGTTATTAGTTTGAACATGAGGAAGCTAAAGGTAGTGAGATCGGTGCTTAGTCCTTGGTCATCTAGGTTTACTGTAAATAGGGGAGAGAATTTGAAGTCTGCACTGACCTCATTGTTTTCTTTTCAGTAATCAGCATTGTTACAATTGTATTCCTCAGATTCACTTAAATATTCTCCCAAATATTTTCCATGTTATTAAAAAGATTATTATTATTTTTTTGAGTTGGAGTCTTTCTCCGTCGCCCAGACTGGAGTGCAGTGGCACGCTCCCGGCCACCGCAGCCTCAATCTGCTGGGCTCTGGCAATCCTTCCGCCTCAGCCTTCCAAGTAGCTGGAACTACAGGCGTGCGCTCCCATGCCTGGCTAATTTTTTTGATTTATTGTAGAGATGAGATCTCGCCAAGTTGCCCGGGCAGGTCTCGAACCCGTGAGCTCAGGCAATCCACTCACCTCGGCCTCCCAAAGTGCTGGGGTTACAGGCTGAGCCACTGAGCACAGCCTAAAAAGATTATTAATGAGGGGAGGGAGGAGCATACCTCATCAACAAGGGAACCTGCATATCAGCATTTGTATACCTAACTTTGAATTGTACCCCATATCTTTATAATTAAAAAAAAAAGATTATAAATGGTTGTATTATCCTGTTGATGTAATAAGATTAGAATATTTCCTAGTGCTGGACATTTTAGGTTATTTCCATGCTTTTATTAATGTAGATGAGTTTGCAATTTATTTCATATTCCTTTTTTCATCTGTGTAATTAGTTTTTATTCCCAGGAATAGAAATCTTGGATTAAAGGATATAAACATCTTAAGAGTGCTTTGAAAACCTATTCTGCTGCTTGTACGTTTATTTTTTTGATATTTTTAGGTGAAAAAAATTGGGATTCTTTCTCTTTAAGGTGTCTTGGCCTTTACAACTTTCACATATCTGTAAGATAAGAAACTTCTGTGAGGGTTTCTTTTTTATTTTTTTTTTTGAATTGGAGTTTCACTCAGTCACCCAGACTGGAGTGCAGTGGCCACTCCCGGCCACCGCAGTCTCTACCTGCTGGGCTCCGACGATCCTTCCGCCTCAGCCTTCCAAGTAACTGGAACTACAGGCACACGCTACCACGCCCGGCTAATTTTTTTGATTTATTGTAGAGATGAGGTCTCACCAAGTTGCCCAGGCAGGTCTCGAACCCACAGGCTCAGGCACTTCACTCACCTTGGCCTCCCAAAGCGCAGGATTACAGGCTGAGCCACCGAGCCTGGCCGAGGGTTTCTTAAATGAGTCACATTTAAGTTTCCTAAGTTTCTGGATATCATTTTACTTGAATTGGATGCGTTAATGAGCAAGAAACAATCTTTTAGAAAATTCCTACTACTTTATTAAATGCCTGACATAATGCTCTACATTCCCAAGGTTGTAAATGTTTGTGGTCACATTCCTTCATCAACTCAGTCATCACAATGCTCTGACCCACATTGTCTCCCAGAACTTGTTCTAATTTTCTTTTCCTTACAGTATCCATGTTGGGAAAGAGTCTGTGAGCTTGTTTCTGCCAGTATCATTCATAAATCAGGACAGCCGGGAGTCATGCAGTCTTCGGTCTGTAGCTTCTGGATGCTGCCTTGTGGATATTCCTTTTTCTGTTCATTGCTAGAGACAAAAATCTCAAAGGGAACTCTGGGTTTACAGCGCTGATGCTTACTCTCCTTGTTTGCTTGTGCGTTTTTTGAAGTCCACTGTGACCTTCCACTGTGTTTCCTACCCATTGGCAGACTGACTTTCCCACCTTCCACTGGCCCTAGGTATTCTTTCAGACTGAGTAGAGTCCTGTTTTCCTGGTGGCTTATTTTCCAGAGAGGACAAGTAGGGGCTCCAGGTAGGGTGCAGTGACCTGGCCAGTGACCTCATTCCTTCCCTTGGATTCCTGCTGTGCCTTCACCATGTCCACCCTCCTTCCTCCTGTCCCTAGGGGCTGCTTCCCTTTTATTTCTCTGGCCTTACTGTAGGCAAAAGCTTGCTTTTCTTGGTTCCTTTTTATCTCAGCTAAGAAAAGCTGAAGTCCCAGTGGTCCATGCCTGTAGTCCCAACATTTTGAGAGACCGAGGCGGGAGGATTGCTTGAGCCCAGGAGTTCAAGTCCAGCCTGGGTATCATAGTAAGACCTCATCTCTACAAAAAGAAAAAAATAGCTGGTCATGGTGGCACTGGCCTGTAGTCCCATCAACTTAGGAGGAGAAGGATCGCCTGAGTCCAGAAAGTCGAAACTTCAGTGAGCCCTGGTGGTACCACTGCACTCCAGCCGGGCGACAGAGTGAGACCCCCCAACTCAAAAAAAAAAAAAAAATGAAGAAAGAAAAGCTGATGTTCACAAGAAAATAAGACAAAGAGACTTGACTACATACTAAGGTAGAAATAAGAGAAAAAACACAAACAACAAAAGCATAACAAATGTTTTGCTTCCCATGCATAGGCGGGTTTTCAGTGCCTGCACTCTAGAGCTAGTCTGACTTCACTGGCTCTGCTAGGCATCGCACAGCTTCCTGCTTCCCCTCCCACCCCTGTTTATTCTGTCAATAAAACCAACTTTTAGAGTAATGCTTTGCTCTGTGCTTGACAGTCTGCGTTTTTATCACAAGTGTGGAAATTGTACTTTGCCCTGGTTTCTACAGATGCCTAAACATGTCTAGGTTGCTGTTGCCTAGGCAACTGGCTGAGCTGTTGCTTGTATGTGACTCTGGTGGAACTGGATGGAAGCCCCAGGTCATCCTTAGAACTTCTCAGCCAAACCGATAGGCACTACCAAGCCCAGAGGCATGTGCTCTCAGTTCCCCTCGGTTCTTTCCAAGTTTTCTGTTTTATTTCCCTGAGAAATTCCTGCACAGCTGCCCCAAACTTGGCTGGATGGCATGGTAAGGCTGGGGCTGATTTATTTTGAGAATGTTACTTTTGGTAACTGACCATGAGGTACAATTCATTAGCAGCCCCTTGACCCCAGTTTTATTCTGGGTTGGACAGGGTGCAAGGGCTCTCTGTGCTCTCCCTTCAAGTTGCTTTTGCTTAGACCTGGGGCTGGTTTCTGGGGCTCAGAGCTGGGTCTTGCCTGAAAATTCTTCAGAAAGAGGACCTTCCAGTGGGGCCAGAGGGGTGGTGCTGACCATCTACAAGGCATGGGAAAAATTACTGTGCCTGGATTGGAGGAGTGCTACAGTGTGTCTCCTTTTATGAAGACTGAGTGAAATGGTTGATATAATACATTCCAGACTTATCCTTTGTTATTTTCTTTAATGCTTTTTTTTTATTTCCTTTTGGACTTATTTCTTTCCTTCCTATTCTTGCATGTGTGCGTCTGAAGTTACTGATGGAGGTTTGGGTCTGTCTCATCAGCTCCCTTTAAAGCTCAGACAAGTCATCTTCCTTGAGATTTTTGTGTGTGCTTATTTCCAGAATTGCTGTTTGGGATCTATGCTTTTCTGTCTGCTGCTTCTACCAGGAACTTGCAGATTCATGAAATTTAAAGATAGTTTAACATAACATGTGCTTTTAATGTTAAGCATGAGGCGTGGGTGTGGGGAGGGTGAGAGATGGGGGAGTAGGGGATCCTCCAATCCTGCCCTCCAAAAACTTCCTGTTAGCTATGTGGTTGACAGACAAACTCAATCCTCAGGGAACCAGAAGTGCTGGGTGGGAGGGGCATTCCCTCCCTGGAGTAAAGTTGGCAAATTGCCAGTCCCCACTCCCTCTGCAGGCTCCTTCTGGCAAGGAGGGACTGACTTTTGGGTTCCTGACCCAAGTTGCTTTCTGCCTTAGGAGGGCCACTCCTGGGAGCAGTGGGATAGGGACTCAGTCTCTGAGTCTTGGACCCACCCAGTGCAGTGGGCCTACAGGGGTACAGTGTACAGTGAGTCGTGATTAGGTAAGGAGTTCAGTAGCCAGATTATCTGAGCTTGAATCCTACTCTATAGTTTATTGTAGGACCTACCTCACTTTGTTGTTGTTGTTGTTGTTGTTGTTGTTGTTGTTGTTGGAGTTTCACTCTGTCACTCAGGCTGGAGTTCAGTGGCATGTTCACAGCCACCATAGCCTTGACCTGCTGAACTCAGGTGGTCCTTCTGCCTCAGCTTTCCAAGCACTTGGAACTACAGATGTGCATCACCATACCCAGCTGAGTTTTTGATTTATTGTAGAGATGAGGTCTCGCCAAGTTGCCCAGGCTGGTCTCAAACCCCTGGTCTCAGGCAATCTCACCTCTGCCTTCCAAAGTGCTGGGATTACACCTAGCCTATCTCACCTTTAAACATGGGGATCATGATTGGGTTGTTGTGTGGATTGGACGAATGCATATGTGCCCTGCACTTGGGACAGTGCTGCATATGGAGAGCTCTGGGTGGCACAGCCTCTGAGCCTCCTAACACCTGCCAGGTCACTCTTTGATTTCCACTTTACAGTTGAAGAAACAGACTCAGAGAAGATTACTAACTCTTCAGACCTACATCAGTCTTCAGGTTCAGTACAGTGGTGGATCCCCGCGGTGGCCCTGGCTCCCCAGGAAGTTAGGGAGTAACTGCCAAGGGACTGCTCCCTCATGGCCATGCCCACTAGGCATAGTTTGTAGACAGACTTTTTAATGCCCCTGTAGACACACGTACACACTCATATAAAACATTTATATGTTACCGTATATAAATGATGCTGTAATTATGATTAACAAGATACCAATTTGTTTTAAAACTGGAATTTACTGTAGCCTTTTGTCGTCTTGATTTCCTAAATTATTGAATATGAAAAATAGTATCATCTAGGGATCTAGGGACCTTGTTAGTCTTTATTTATTTAGAGTTGGAGTCTCACTCTGTTCCCCAGGCTGGAGTACAGCGGCATACTCATGGCCACCCCAGCACCAACCAGCTGAGCTCCAGCGATCCTTCCATCTCAACCTTCCAAGTAACTAAAGCTACAGGCGTCACCACCACGTCCAGCTAATTTTTAAAAAAAATTTATTGTAGAGATGAGGTCTCGCCAAGGTGCCCGAGCTGGTCTCGAGCCTGTGAGCTCAGGCAATCCTCTCACCTCGGCCTCCCAAAGTGCTGGGATTACAGGCTGAGCCACTGAGCCCGACCCCTTGTTAGTCTTTATTTTTTATTTTTATTTTTTGAGTTGGAGTCTCACTCTGTCACCCAGACTGGAGTGCAGTGGCTGTTCCCAGCCACTGCAACCTCGACCTACTGAGCTCCCGCGATCCTTCTGCCTCAGCCTTCCAAGTAGCTGGAACTACAGGCACACGCTACCACGCCCGGCTAGTTTTTGATTTATGGTAGAGATGAGGTCTTGCCAAATTGCCCAGGCGGGTCTCGAACCCGCAGGCTCAGGCAATCCACTCACCTTGGCCTCCCAAAGCGCTGGGATGATAGGCTGAGCTACCGAGCCAACCTGTTAGTCTTTAAAAAGGCTTCTTTCAGCTGGGTGTGGTTGCTCATGCCTGTAATCCTAGCACTTTGGGAAGCTAGGAGGATTGCTTGAGCCCAGGAGTTCAAGACTGGCCTGGGCAACATAGCGAGACCCTGTCTCTACTTTAAAAAAAAATTTTTTTAAGGGCTTCTTTCTTGCAGGGAAATTCAGTAGAAGTTTATTGTTGTCCTTTTCCTGCCATGTATTTTGGTGTCTGGCATCTGTGTGCCTCATGGGTCAAGGCACTTTAGAGAGAGGAGTCCCTAGTGTAGCTGGGCTGAGTTATAAACTAGAAGTAAGACTGGGAGCTCAGAATCCAAATCAGGTTCAAACTGGGAGAATATCTGAAATCCCTGAGGCAGAAAAAAAAAAAAAGATTCCTATATCCAGCCCCTTGACAGAATTTTGCTGGGTCCCTTCATTCTCTTGGGGCATTGATTGTCTCACCATCATAGTGTCTTCATGATACCAAGTGATTTTTTTGTTTTTATTCAAAAACTTCCTATACTTCTTCCTGCTTCCTCCTTAGCCTGTGGTTCTAGTTTCAAAGTACATTTTCAAATCCATTCTCAAATCTAAACCACAGACTTAAAGGATAGGGCTGCCCTTGACTCTAAGCTGGCGATTGTGTGGAGGTTGACTACTCTCTGTTAGATTTTTCTGTGTGATTTACTGCTCTACTCACCTAACCTTGGTCTTTGGTGTTCTGAGACACATGAATGGAAC
Source organism: Carlito syrichta (assembly GCF_000164805.1). Taxonomy (NCBI): domain Eukaryota; kingdom Metazoa; phylum Chordata; class Mammalia; order Primates; family Tarsiidae; genus Carlito; species Carlito syrichta. The sequence goes on along the minus strand of NW_007250949.1, from coordinate 280,247 downwards.
TCAGCAATGTTTCTTGACTTGTATTTGGATCTCATATTTTCTTCAGAATTTCATAAAGATAAATTCTCTCCCTCCAGAAATGGACTCAGACATTTTGCATATAATTCTGATGGGTTCATTAGTCTTCATTCATTTATTCAGTGAATAGTTGAACATCTGCCATGTGCCAGGCACAGTTCCAGGCCCCTGGCAGTCACTACCTAACTTCCTGGGGAGCTAGGGCCACTGTGGGGGACTACTACTACACTGACCAGAGAACCTGAGGACCAATGTGGGCCTGAGGCGTTAGTAATCTTCTCTGAGCCTGTTTCCTCAATTGTAAAGTAAAAATCAAATAGTCCCTGGCAGGTGGTTGGGAGGCTCAGAGGCACACTTATGGCTGTGCCACCCAGAGCTCTCTACATGCAGCACTGTCCCAAGTGCAAGGCACATATGCTTTTGTCCAAGCCGCATCATAGGAGCAAGATAGACCATGATTTTGCTTTCTAGTCAGAGGAGACAGAGTGCTATTAAACACACCTGGCCCAGTGTGGGAGTGGGGGTAAGGCCAGCCTCAGTGGGTTGCAGAGTCCAGGCCTCATCCTGTCCTCCTGGGAGGCTTGTTGCCAGCCTCCCAGTTCCCTTCCAGCCTTCACTTCCCTGAACTGGTTTTTGATTTCACAATTATCATAATGATTTGAAATTTAATGTTTATCAAGGCCCATTTTGCTGGGTCCTTTGATTCTTGGGGTGCATTGAATATGCCAGGTGCCCACCTTTTCCTTGCATGGTTGCACTTGTCCATGGCAACTTTGTTTTACAGCTGAGAAAGCTGGGTCTGGGCAAAGTGATGGGCCTCATAGCAAGGAAGTGGTGCATGCTTTTGCTCAGTGTGCAGCTTGTGGTTGTGGATCTCAGCAGGCCAGGCCTGAGGACACCATTGGAAATACCAACGAACAAGTATATCTGTTTTGTCCTGGCCTGTCTCTGTTCTCTGACTGGTTCCTTTAGCAATCCAAAATCTTTACCTGATGTTCATCAAATTGCCTTCTTCAAGAAGGGAAATGTGGGTGGAACATGCTTTAAGGCCTCTGCATGGTGGACATTCGAGATACTTGATACTATCAAGTATATGGATTTACTGTTAGCAAAATTGCACAATCCCTTCTTTATTCCCAAATAATTAACCTTGTGAATTACATTTGAAATGCATATTATTTTGTTTTTGGTCGAGGAGATTTATATTCATACTGGTTTTTCTACACCAGGTGGTTGGTTGCTTGCTTGCTTTTTTCTTTTGAGTTGCCTAGGCTGGAGTACAGTGGCACACTCACAGCCACTGAAGCCTTCACCTGCTGGGCTCAGGCTATCCGCCTTAGCCTTTCAAGTAGTTGGACCACAGGCACATGCCATCATGCCTGGCTAATTTTTTGATTTACTGTAAAGACAAGGTCTCACCAAGTTGCCCAGGCTGGTCTCGAACCTCTGGGTTCAGGCAGTTCTCTTGCCTCTGCCTCCCAAAGTGCTGGGATTACAGGCATAAGCCACCACACCTGGTTGCTTTCTTGTAACTTTTAAGACACTGTCTGGTGGACAGAGTAACTTCCTGAAAAGATAGTTAAAAAAAATTGTCTCTGGGCGCGGTGGCTCATGCCTATAATTCCAACACTTTGGGAGGCTGAGGTGAGGGGATTGCCTGAGCCCGCGGGTTCGAGACCAGCCTGAGCAACTTGGCAAGACCTCATCTCTACAATAAACAAACAAAAAAAATTTAGCCGGGCATGGTGGTGCGTTTCTGTAGTTCCAGCTACTTGAAAGACTGAGGCGGAAGGATCGCCTGAGCCCAGCAGGTCAAGTCTGCAGTGGCCATGAGCGTGCCACTGTCCTCCAGCTTGGGTGACAGAGTGAGACTCCAACTCAAAAAAACCAAAAGCAAACAAACAAAAAAACATTTTCTCCTCTGTGAAGGTTGATATGAAACAGCATTCATGATCTTAACTCAGCCTGCACCTAACAAGATCTGTCTTCTGACTGAAAATTTGCAAACTGCCATCTCCTGGCATCTATAACTCTGCTTGTTCTTTAAATATTTACATTTAATAACTTGGTAGCTCTGCTTCCTTCTAAGACTTGCCACACTTGTCAGGCACAAGTCACATCTTTGGAATTATTGTGAAACATGACTAAATGCCAGGCTAGGTTTCTCTGCAGTCAACTCGCATTATAGAGGAAGGATTGGGCTACTTTTGACTCAGTGCAAATTCAGCATTGCAGTGTCCAGTCACTTCCTGGCAGTTGGGGTCCGGAGCAGCCCCAAGTTTGGGAGGGGGTCATTCTTCCCTTTATGTGACCGAGGAATGATTGGTGGAAGCAGGGTCCTGAGGGAGAGTCAGGAAAGAGGTCTAAATGGAATTTCTAGTACAAAGGGGCAGGTGCAGTTGAAGGGGAGACTAGGGTTTGGGGTGGGATGGATGTTGCTGATGAGAGAGAATGATCTCTGAACCAAGAGGGAGGCGGCTGTCGTGACTGCTTTTGCTGACTGCAAGGCTGTGGCTCCAGATGTGGATGTGCAGGGTTATTCAGGGGGCTGTGGAGGAGCCCCCAGACCTTTTATGTGCCAGGATTGCCCTAGACTGGGTACCTGGGGTCCCAGCCCTGGGTCCTATTTCAGTGTGATTCTCCCCACAGGGTGAGGAATATGAGATATCAAGAGGTGCCTACTTGACACCTGTGCCTCCCCTTCTATACCATGCACAGGGACAGAGACCCTGGAATTCCCTGCCTAGTAACCCCTAGCCCATTTATACGGCCTCCATGGGCTTCTGCCCTTGCATCCTGCCAAGGGCTGACTGTGCCACAGTGTGCACATGCCCCCAGCCTGAGGAGACTGAACAGTGGCAGTGAGCATGGTGTATGTGTGGACAGAGCTTGAATGTGCAGGCTGTGGTGTCCCCACAAGTGCGCATGGGAGTCCTTGTGGTGCAGAACACTGCTCTGGATTCATGTGTACACTTGGTTTCTTGAAATGACAAAGTCTGTGCTTATTTTCTGGGTGTGCTTGCAGATGTCCCTCCCTTCCTGGTACCTAGGGCTCAGAGCCATGTCTGGAGGTGTGGTGGTGGTGGGTTCAAGAGCAGGCCTATGCCCTGCTCAGCCATTCTTACCACAAAACCAGCAACATGTGAGGAGGAGCCCCTGTCACCGCACGATTTTACCCCAAAATTTCTCTAGGGCTTTCTGATGACATCTCTTATCTTGTGTTAGCATTCTGGCATGGTATCAGAAGGATTCCAGTCTACACCTTGGTCTTTTCTAGGGCTCATATTTTATTTCCGCTTTAACTCAGTGGACTTTAGCCTGGAGGAATCCCAGTGAAGAGTTTTAATGTTGACTTATGGGACTTTTCCCAGCAGCAAACAACAGATACTCTGGTGTGCGGGTCAGCAACTCTTGTGGAAACAAGTCAGTTCACTTCAGCTGCATAGGAGTGCTCCAGGAACCTTTTGGGCACATTCTTGTGACTTCTTGTCCTTCGGGAGGGGAGGGAAGTGATATCTGGGCCCCACAGTGCACAGGGCCATTTCCAGCACCGCCCTTCCAGGAGGAACTGCCAGGTTGGAGGTGGAGATTGCCCTGGGAGAGCTTTGCCTTGGGCCTGGTAAACCTTCAGTGGTCCACCAGGAGTCTCAAAAGGTACTGGTTTGAAACTGTGTTCTTACCAACGTGAGAAAAAAAATAACTGTGCAGTTTTTATATGTGTGGGGTTAGTAGCTGACCTTTCTTGGGAAGGGCTGTCCTTTCAGTGTAAAATTGTGACCATTGTGTCTTTTAGTTTTAAAATGTTCTTTCTTTTAGTGTTGGTGATAAGAGCTGGTGGGAACCATGCTTTGGTTAAGCTATGGCCAGGCCATACTTCACTGAGTTATGGCTGCCATACTTCTTTTTGTCTTTTTGAGTTGGAGACTCACTCTGTCTCCCAGTCTGGAGTGCCGTGGCACACTCCCGGCCCAGCAGGTCTCGCCAAGTTGCCTGGGCGGGTCTTGAACCTGCGGGTTCAGGCAATCTACTTGCCTCGGCCTCCCAAAGTGCTGGGATTACAGGCTGAGCCACCGAGCCCAGCCATGCCGTATTTCTCTTTAAGCTCTGGCCCCCTCTCCAATTTGGGGGAAGTGGATCCCCTTTTTTCTCTCTCCAATCTACTTTCTTTTTTTTTTTGAGGTGGAGTGTCACTCCGTTGCCCAGGCTGGAGTGCAGTGGCATGCTCATGGCTACCCCAGCGTCGACCTGCTGGGCTCCGGTGATCCTTTCGCCCCAGCCTTCCAAGTAGCTGGAACTACAGGTGCACACTACCACTCCCAGCTAATTTTTAAATTTATTGTAGAGATGAGGTCTCACCAAGAGCTGGTAGGTTTTTTTGCTGTTGTTGTTGTTTTGTTTGTTTTTTTGAGTTGGAGTCTCACTCTGTCGTCCAGACTGGAGTGCAGTGGCCACTCCCAGCTACTGTAGCCTCGACCTGCTGGGCTCCGGCGATCCTTCCGCCTCAGCCTTCCAAGTAGCTGGAACTATAGGCGTGTGCTACCATGCCTGGCTAATTTTTGATTTTATGTAGAGATGAGATCTCGCCAAATTGCCCAGGTGGGTCTCGAACCCGCTGGCTCAGGCACCTCCTGAGCCTCCCAAAGCGCTGGGATTACAGGCTGAGCCACCAAGCCTGTTTTTTTTTTTTAAATCGGAGTCTCACTGTGTTGCCCAGGCTGGAGTGCATTGGCACGATCATGGCTCACTGTAGCGTCAACCTCCTGGGCTCAGGAAATCCTTCAGCCTCAGCCTCTTGCGTAGTTGGGACTACAGGTATGCACCATCATCCCTGGCTAATTTTTTTTTATGTTTGTGGAGATGAAGTCTTGTTGTGTTGCCCAGGCTGGTTTTGAACACCTGGAAAATCCTCCTGCCTCAGTCTCCCAAAGTGCTGGAATTACAGGTATGAGCCACCACACCTGGCCCAAGAGCTGGAATTTTTTTTTTAAAGATTATTCTTATTTGATGGACTAAAATGTTAGAAGTCTTACATTATTCTCTCCCTGAATTTGAAACAATTTTATGAGTTATAATTAACAGGGAATGCTTTGACATATGAATACATTGTTAAACCATCACCACAAATAAGATAGCACATCTGTCACTCTGAGGTTTCTTCTTGTTACCTGGAGTCTCTCTGTCCTTCCCTTTTCCCAAGCCACCCCTACTCTGCTCTTTATCACTCTAGAATCGTTTGCCTTTTCTAGAATTTTTTATAAGTGGAATTATATACTATGCATTTTTTTTTTAGTCTGGCTTTTTTCACTCAGCAAAATTATTTTGAGATTCGCCCACGTTGTAGCACTTACCAGGTAGTTCTTTCTTTTTTTAATTCATTGTATGGGCATGCCACAGTTTGTCCATTAATCTGTTTTCTTGTTCTTGCTTTTAAGAGAAAAGGTCATGCTCTGTTGCCTAGGCTGGAGTGCAGTGACACGATCATAGCTTACTGCAGCTTCAAATTCCTGGACTCAAGTAATCTCCCCTCCTTAGCCTCCCAGATAGCTGGGACTATAAGCATGTGCCAGCACACCTGGCTAATTATTAAAGTTTTTAAAGAGAAGCATGACTGTATGTGTTAGCCAGGCTGGTTTTAAACTCCTGGCCTTAAGTGATCCTCGTGCCTTGGTCTCCCAAAGTACTGGTATTATAGGTATGAACCACCGCGCCTGGCCCCATTTGCCAGGTTGGCACCATTACAAAGGAAGATACTGGGAGCATTTGTGTACAAGTCTTTATGGTGCCATCTACTGTCATTTCTCTGATGTAAATACCTGGAGTGGAATGACTAGATGATGCGGTAGGTGTACAACATGTTCAGACACTGCCAAACTGTTTTCGAAAGTGCTGTGCCATGTCACCCCCACCAGTAGTGGGTGAGAGTTCTAGTCCCCTGTCATTCTTGCCACCACCTGGTATGAACAGTCTTTTAAATTTAACCATTCTTGTGGACTTTAATTTGCAATTCCCTGATGCCTAATGATGTTGAGCATCATTTCCTGTCCTTATTTGGTGTCCGTATGTCTTCCTCATTGAAGGGTCTGTTCAAATCATTTACCTGTTTAAAAAATTGAGTTTGTTTTATTACTTACTTTTGAGATTTCTTTATATATTTTGGATACAAGTCCTTTATCACATATGTGATTTGTGAATCCTGCCTTCCAATCTGTGGCTTGTCTTTTCATTCTTTTAACGGTATGTTTTAAGGAACAGAAGTTTTAAATATTCGATGGAATCAGTTTGTTCTTTTATGGTCTGTGCTTTTTTGTTGGTGTTACAGCTAAAATCTTTGCCTAATCCAAGGTTGCACATGTTTTCTCATGTCTCTTCTAGAAGTTTCATAGTTTTAGGTTTTACATTTAGGTCTGTGATCCATTTTGAATTACTTTTTGTATGTGCAGTAGGATATGAATTGAAGTTGACTTGTCTGTGGATATCATTTGTTTCAGCATTGTTTATTGAAAAGTCCCCAAGTTCGTCCGTCCGTCCTTCCGTCCTTTCCTTCCTTTCCTTTCTTTCTTGTTGGAATATCACTCTGTTGCCCAGGCTGGAGTGCAGTGGCATAATCATGGTTCACTGCAGCCTCAATCTCCAGGGCTCAGGTGCTCCTTCCACCTCAGCCTCCCAAGTAGCTGGGATTAGAGGTATGTGCCACGATGCCGGGTTACTTTTTTGATATTTTGTAGAGATGAGATCTCACTATATTACTTAGGCTGGTGTTGAACTCCTGGGCTCAAGCAGTCTTGCCTTGGCCTCCCAAAGTGCTGCGATTATAGGTATGAGCCACCAGGCTCAGAATTTTTTTTTTTTGAGACAGGTTCTCTGTCACTCAGACTGAAGTGCAGTGGTGTGGTTGTAGCTCACTACAGCCTCAAACTTTTGGGCTAAAATGATTCTTCAACCTCAGCTTCCCAAGTAGCTAGAACTACAGGTGTGTGTCACCATGCCCAGCTAATTTTATTTTTATTTTTTGTGGAGACAGGGCCTTGCTATGTTGCTTAAGCTGGTCTCCAACACATGGGCTCAAGCGCTCCTCCCACCTTGGCCTACCAAAGAGTTAGGATTACAGGTGTGAGCCATGGTATCTGGCTGGAAATTTCTAATCCGTGAAATTCAGAGGTCTGGGAGTTTTAGTTCTAGGCATATGGTTGTCTTTCTTTTTTTTTTTTTTTTTTTTTGAGTTGGAGTCTCACTCTGTCGCCCAGACTGGAGTGCAGTGGCCGCTCCCGGCCACCGCAGCCTCGACCTGCTGGGCTCTGGCGATCCTTCCGTCTCAGCCTTCCAAGTAGCTGGAATTACAGGCGCGTGCTACCACGCCCAGCTGATTTTTTGATTTATTGTAGAGATGAGGTCTCGCTGCCCAGGCGGGTCTCGAACCCGTGGGCTCAGGCAATCCACTCACCTCAGCCTCCCAAAGGCACGGGATTACAGGCTGAGCCACCGAGCCCGGCTATGGTTGTCTTTCTTTTCATGACTGTTTACTGTTCTCCTCAGCTTCATATGGCTTGACTTTCTCCTTATTTCACATGTGTGTCCTCAGCCTCTTGATAGCAAGGTCTCTATCATTAGATAGGTATGAGAAAGGGATAGGGTGCTGGCCCTGGGATCCTATGTGGTCTCTCTCTCTACTCGGGACTGTACAGAGGCTTCATGGACTTTCCGGTTGGTGTATTCTGGACAGTGTCTCATTTCCAGAGGTAACCGTGGAGGCCTGCCAGGACAGAGCAGAGCAGTGAAGGGACAAGAAGCCTTCTGTGCCTGGGTGGTTTGGGTGGGCCACTCCCCATTCTGTGAGGACCGGCAGCAGTGAGGCCTACCCCAGGTGGAGAGAACATGGCTCCACTCCAGGCTGCTGCTTCTCCGTGGTCCCGGGGGGGGGGGGGGGGGTCAGATTATCTGGGCTTTATTTCTGGCTCTAGCCCCTGGCTTTCTGTGTGATGAGTCACCCTTTCACTTTTGCATGGCTTTGTTTTCCTCATCTATAAAATGGGGATACTAAAATCCACCTCATACATTGTTGTGAGTATCCACCTCACATGAGTTGATGCCTGCAGTCCTCAAAAGGAAGCTGGACATATTTGGCGTTATTATGACTTTTCCCATTCTTGTTTTTGATTTCTTGAATAACTACTGTGTGCCAGGTCCTGAGCTAGGAGCTTTTGCCTATGTGATCTCACTT
>NW_007250949.1:192433-271991 GCF_000164805.1 Carlito syrichta | reverse complement strand
GAGTTAATGGGTGTTCGTTCTTCTTTTACCTCTCGACAAAGCAACTCTGAGACTGCTCAGCAGTCTCTGTTTGTACCATGGTATGGCAACTTCCCAGGAGGTGGTAAAGTCTTTGTCTGCTTTTTGACCCTTGGGCAATGGGTTCTGATTCATAAACTGCTGGTGTTGCTAGTACTGCCACTACTAGTCCCACCACTGCTGCCTAACAGTGATGGAGCTTTCTTCTGTTGTAATCACTTCATATATGTAATCCATTTAGTCCTCACACCTACAGGGTACTGACAGTCCATTTTACAGGTGAGGAAACTGAAGCGCAGAGAAGTCTTTGTAAGAAGTCTTTGGGCCCTGCTTTCCAGTTTTGAATGCTGAAGGATAGATTTGCTTAACAGTTTTCCTTAACTCTTAAACCAACAGGAAGAGTGGTTTGCATGGCTCTCTTCTGAGTCTTCTGTTCCTTATCAGCAATGGGGAGAGGAATTGGACAGTTTGATGAGATTAAGATTCTTCAGTGGTTCCCTGTTATCATCACAATAAAATCCTAGCCCTGCTAACCCCTTTGGCCTCATCTCTTGCTACACTTCTTAACTTCTTGCATTTCTTCCTCCTCAAACATGCTTTCTGCAAATCTTGTTGCCTCTCCTGCAAACATCCTTTCTTCCCTTTTTGCCTGGGGAGCTCTTACTCATCCTTCAAAACTCAGCTCTAGTTTTACCGCCCCCTCTTGCACCCGGTGTCCTGCCCCAGGCCTGCAGAAGGCACGGTCCACACCTGTTCCAGTGCTCCTCACATACAGTATGGATGATGACCTGTTTATCTTCTCCACGGGACTATGAGCTGGGTAGGTGGAGGGCAGGGACTACCTTTTGTATTGGAATCCACAGTTCTTCATTGCATTTTTGCATATCATAGGCAGGCAGACATGTGTGGGATGAACAACTGCATATGTGAATAATGTGAGGACCCTCCAGTTCTAAGACTGTATCATTCTTGGTGAGGAGTGTTCTTAGTTGAAGCCTGTTGGTTTGTGGCCATCTGTGACTACAAGTGCCCAGGGCTGCCCTCATGAGGAAAGTCACACGGACTGACTTCAGAAATTAAAAAGCACTTTTCAGTGATTTGTTTAAATCCTGAACTAGATTTTTTTCCCCTTCTAAGATAGTGAGTTTTCTATGATTCTAAGAAGCATACTATTTCTTTGACCATCTTTCAGATTATAGATTTAAGTTTCTACATTTCTCCCAAGTGTGTATGACGTCATTGTAATGTTAGGGTAAGCTCAAAACATAACTTGAGTTTTATTTTATTTTATTTTATTTTGAGTCAGAGTCTCACTCTGTCGTCCAGGCTGGAGTACAGTGGCACACTCATGGCCACTGCAGCCTCAACCTGCTGGGCTCAGGTGATTCTTCTGTCTCAGCCTTCCGAGTAGCTGAAACTATAGGTATGTGCCACCATGCCCAGCTAATTTTTTCATTTATTGTAGAGATGAGGTCTTGTCATTTGCCTAGGCTGATCTCAAACCCCTGGACTCACACGATCTTATTACCTCCATCTCCCAAAGTGCTGGAATTACAGGTGTGAGCCACCGCACCCACCTAATTTGAGTTTAAACAAGATATCTTTGAAATGTGGGTGCTAGGGCCACCATGGATTAGAATGAATCAAGTTCAGTGTTTCCTTTTGAATGAGAAGGAAGTTTGGAGAGAAGTGCTAATTGCATTTAGTACAGAGAACTATTTAGAAATGTTTTGCAGCATTTCGCTGAATGCGGTGGCTCGTGCCTGTAATCCCAGCATTTTGGGAGGCAGAGGTGAGAAGATTGCCTGAGCCCAGGGGTTTGAGACCAGCTTGGGCAATTTGGTAAGACCCATCTCTAAAATTTAAAAAAATTAGCTGGGTGTGGTGGCATGTGCCTGTAGTTCCAGCTACTTTGGAAGGTTGAGGTAAAGGATCACTTGAGCCCACCTGAATGACAGAGTGAGACTCTGAATTAAAAAAAAAAAAAAGGGAAGAAATGTTTTGCTGCATTTCAGTGAAGTCTTCAAACCTGTGACTACATGATTTTACTCCTAAGTTGCTGTAGTTGGGAGCAGTTAGACTTTTGGCCAGACTCCTACAGGCTGTTGAGATTTGAACTTTGAACTAAATGTTCAGCTCATTGCATAATGTATAGTTTCCTTTTTTTTTTTTTTAATTATTTTTTCATGGGCACTTCTAATACCATACATTTTTTCCTTTAATTACTAGGAGGCGGGAATACTCAAATCTCTGGGAAATAGAATGTTGAGTTGTATCTTGTTTGTTTTTTGAGTTGGAGTCTCACTCCGTTGCCCAGACTGGAGTGCAGTGGCATGCTACCGGCCACCACAGCCTCAACCTGCTGGGCTCCGGTGATCCTTCCGCCGCAACCTTCCAAGTATCTGGAACTACAGGAGCACGCTACCACGCCCGGCGAATTGAATTGTATCTCGATGAAAATGAGTTCAAGTTTTATTTGGTTGTAGTTCACTCCTGCTCTGGGCATGTGTCTGTCGTTTTAGGCTGAGTACTGCCCCCTCTGGCCAGCCTTCTAGTCCTGGGGACTTCATAACCATAAGGGGACCTGACAGTGACTGAATGAAAAGCATTCAGAGACTATCTTCTCCCTGTCTTTGATGCCTTGGACAAATCTGAATTTCACAGTTTTTTCATGTTCTTTGGAAAAAGGCATTTTAAAATGTGATCGTTGGAGGCTTTAAAATAAAGAATAAATGCATTAGTGTTTTCTGAATGTGGTGCCATGGGTGTGTGTGTTTAGTGGTTGTTCCTGAACTCAGGGTGGGGTATCTTGAACCAGCTGGGTGGGTGGCCAGTGAGGTCCCTTAGGGGAAGAGCCAGCTGTGGTTAGAGGTGTTATTTAGGGGCTGGAGATGGAGTTCTTCTTTGTGGGAAGCTAAGCTGCCTGTATAAGAACAGTGGTGATCAGCGTTTGAGCACCTACCACGTGACAGTTACTTTCCATATATTATATTCAATTCTCACTGTAGCTCTGCAAGGCTAGTACTATTACGCCTGTATACATATAAATAAAATGGAGGCTCAGAGAGGCAGTTAAGATATTTGTTCAAGGTCATATAGCTAGTGACAGAGTCAGATTTGAATCCTGGGTCAGTTTTGATGTGTTGTTATAAATTCAGACACCCTTTCCCAGTCATCGAAAATGTCTTTTATTAACTCCTCTTGTGGACTCTCCAAACTGTCAGAGTAGTCTGAGGAGGGTTGTTAGTCAAGGAAGGCTTCATGGTGGAAATGGAGTGTCAGTATGGGTAGTGTGTAAAATCAGCATACACTAAAATTCACTCAAGAAGTAGAATCTCAGGGACTTTCCTATATAGGCAGTGGGCACCAATAAATGATTTTATATAGATGAGAAAGGTGCGATCAGATCTGGGTCTCCTGTATAATGACCACTTGTATACCTAATCCTAAATTGTATCCCACATCTTTAAAATAAAATAAAATAAAATAAAAACTACCTCCCCCCACCAAAAAATTCTGGGCTTCGGGAAGGTTTTTCAAGAATAGATAGAAAAGGATAGAGATTAGATATAGAGAGAAACAAATGTTGATGCAGTAGCTGCCACCCCTTCTCAGGAACTTTGCACATGTAGTCCCCACTTGCTGGAATGTTCTTTGCATGACTGTCTCCTCCCATTCTTCAGGTCATAGCACCAAAGCTTTTCCTCAGTAGCCGCTCTATCTAATGTTTTCTCTGCTCTGAAGTTGCTCCCTGTTTGTTTGTCTGATGTCATTATGTTCTCACATGGATTTTAGTGTGTGTCTCCATCCTTCCATTGGATAGACTGTTGCCATTATGTGAGCAGGTCATTTCTGTTTCTGTGTCTTCTACTCTCAGAACAGTGCAGGGCCCTGAGAAGCCTCTGGGAACATGTGGTAGAATGAACAGACCTGGTGCAGGTGCGGTGAGATTGAGCTGGTCAGATCTGGGAAAGGGTGGGGATGGAAGAGGGGAGCCAAGGCCAGTTTTTTAGATGTTTAATTTTATTTGACCAGATTAATGCTGTCCTTGATCGTACTTGTGGGTGTTTCAGTTGGGTGGCCACTGCTCTTTCCTAAACAGCTGGGTTGCTTGCCAGGCTCACTGACCACGTTGGCAGCCCAACTTTGTGGTTACAACAGTGGCATCATTTTGCTTAGCTTGGATTGCTTTTCCTTTTCTCTTGGACAACTTCTCTTTTGCTAGTTGTCATTTCCCTCTTTTAAATTTCCCAGTGTAGCTCCTTGTCTTCCTTTTTCTGTTTTTTCCTTATCTAATACTTTCTTTTTCTATATTAATTCCAGAAAAAGGGAAATCAACTTGGGGTGGCTTGACTAAAATGACAGTGCAAGGGGATTGTCGACTCTGACATTAAAGCACAAGCCTCCTGACTTTTAGGACAGTTGTGATGGGCCTGACCTTGAGGCCCAGTCAAGACAACCTTGCTGTGTCCTTTGTGTCATGTTGGGTTTTGGGGGTGAAGCCAGGCAGTCAGTGATCCTACAGTTGACCTATAGTGGACATCAGTCCTGCAGCCAGCAAGGGGAGGGCACAGTGGGGATGGAATCACCTCAGGTGGAGATAGGAATGTAGAGTCTGGGTTTAGAACCTGGGTTTGGCCAGTGATTCCTGGTTGGGGAATGGCTAGGGGTGGGGAGACTTCTCACATTTCTAGGACATGTTCAAGCCTTACTCTTCCCTCTGTGATGTGGTAAAGAGGCAGATAGGAGGTTAAAAACCAGCTGAAGGCTGGGCTTGGTGACTCAGCCTGTAATCCCAACACTTTGGGAGGCTGAGGCAAGAGGATTGCCCGAGTCCCCGGGTTCGAGACCAACCTGGGCAACTTGGCAAGACCTGGTCTCTACAATAAATAAAAAATTAGCCAGGCATGTTAGCATGTGCCTGTAGTTCTGACTTCTTGAAAGGCTGAGGAGGAAGGATCGCAGGAGTCCAGCAGGTCGGTGCTGGGATGGCCATGAGTGTGCCACTGCACTCCAATCTGGGTGACAGAGTGAGACTCCAACTCAAAAATAAAAATAAAAAAAATAAAAAATGAAATAAAATCGTCACCAACATTTAAAAAAAAGTTGAAGCTAATGACACATGAGTAAGTGTGTGTGTGTGTGTGTGTGTGTGTGTGTTACTGTGTTAGTTAGAGGGGCTGTTCTTTGATGGCTCTCTTTATGTTTGCAAGTGTTTCAGAACTAGGCAGGCCCTTCTTAGGTGTGGGCCAAGAACTGGTGGACAGTGTGATCGGTTGTGGGTGCTGGTTAATAAAGGTGATTCTTCTGGGCCTGGAAGTGGGTCTGGACATGGAGAGAAATGGGGGACTGGGAGGCTGGAATCACAACAGAGCCTCTGAGTGCACCCACCTGTTGCCCTTGTGGACAGATAGTGGAGTCCATCAGGAGCAACCTGGGGGGTGCCAGTCAGCCTCTGGGGGTGAGTACCCTGTCCAGAGAGGTAGACGTGCAGCTGAAAGAGGAGAGGGCCTCTCTCTGGTCACGTCATTCCTGTGTATTTCCTGATTTCATTTTTATGGGAAGTAGCCAGCTTTTCTGACCTTTGGTTACCAAACAGGACAAACAAACCCCACATATATCCATATTTAAGATTTAATTTAGAATAAGAAAAACTAAATATGGGCCTCACTTTTGTTTTCCAGTCACCTTCCGCTCTCTCTCCCCTTTTGAGCATATGGTTACTCTTTTAGAGTCTCATCGTTGCTAAGCTTGTGTAGTGTTGGTGTGCCAAGGGTTGGGACCAGTACTCTTGTCTTGGATAGATTTTCTGCCCACCTGGAATTAAGTTAATTTTTTTTTTTGATTCGGAATCTCATTCTGTTACCTAGGCTGGAGTGCAGTGGCATGCTTACGACCACTGCAGCCTTGACCTGCTGGGCTCAGGTGATCCTTCCACTTCAACCTTCCAAGAGCTGGAACTACAAGCGTGTGCCACCACACCTGAAAATTTTTTTATTTATTGTAGAGAAAAGGTCAAGTTGCCCAGGCTGGTCTCGAACCTGGGGACTTGGGCAATCCTGTTGCCTCCACCTCCCAAAGTGCTGGGAGTACAGGTGTGAGCCACCGGACCCAGCTCAAAGTTAATTTTATAATGGTCAATCTCTGCAGGCTTTTGGCATGGGTGAGGTAAAAATTTCATTTCCATTTACTTCTGTTTTATCCCCCCCCCATTCCCTGAAGCACTGATTAAAGGGAGTTGTTTTTGCACCTGGAGCCTCTGCAGCAGGTGTTAGCTAACCTGCTGCCTGGGTCAGGGCAGTAAAGGTCTCAATCGTGCTCTTCTCCTTGGCATGTGGGCTCGCAACTCATCTCTAGAATTCAGTTTGAGGAAATGGGTGAGTACGAGGTGGGACCAGTGTTTTTATTAGGTTCTTTTCTCAACATCAGGGTAGCTTCAGGGAAGCCTGGGACCTAGAGCTTTTCTTTTCAGGCTGGAAATGGAGAATTCTGAATTCTGTACTCTTAGTAACTTGTCCTGGTCTTTAAACAAATTATATTGTAGTTCTGTTTTCATTGAGGGCAGGGAAGAACTTTTTTTTTTTTTTTTTTTGAGTTGGAGTCTCACTCTGTCGCCCAGACTGGAGTGCATTGGCACGCTTCCGGCCACCACAGCCTCGACCTGCTGGGCTCCGGCGATCCTTCCACCTCAGCCTTCCAAGTAGCTGGAACTACAGGCAAGCGCTACCATACCTGGCTAATTTTTTTTATTTATTGTAGAGTTGAGGTCTCGCCAAGTTGCCCAGGCAGGTCTCGAACCTGCGGGCTAAGTGCTGTGCCTACAGCCTGTGCATAACTCCTCCAGCCCAGGCTTACACTATTTTATTTTCTGACTGTATGAGTGGAGGAGCCCAGATTTTTACAGATTTTCACCTCGTTCTTTACACTTGTTTTACCTGTCTTACCCACACCTATAATTCGGTTAGAAGGTAGTTTAAAAAAATCTTTTTAAAAATCTTAATGTTTAGTTTTTATAGAAACAACCATGCACTTATTTCATACACACTTAAGTGTGTATATATATATTTGCACTATATGTGTAATATGTATATCCATGTATATATGTATATGTGTGTAATAAGTGTATGTAAATGTACAATAACAAGTACAATCAGCAAAAGCAGGGATTTGGGGGCAAACATGTTTGTGCAAGTCTGTTTGCCCCTTGTGGGTATGCCAAGGGAGTGTGGGAATCATTAATACATTAGGGCACGGGTCCCCAACCCCTGGGCCGTAGGCCAGTACTGGACTGTGGCCTGTTAGGAACCCGGCTACACAGCAGGAGGTAAGCGGTGGGCCTGAGCTCTGGCTTTTGTCAGATCAGCCTGAGCATTAGGAGCATGAACCCTATTGTGAACTGCATATGCAAGGGATCTGGGTGGTACACTCCTTATGAGAATCTAATGCCTGAGGCAGTGATGCTAGTGCTGGGGCTGCAGATACAGATTAATATTAGCAGTGAGATTTGACTGCACATCTCCCCCACCCCATCCATGGAAAAAAATTATCTTCCACGAAACTGGTCCCTGAAAAGGTTGGGGACTGCTGCATTAGGGATTCTGCTCTCATGAAGGCGATGTCTCTACTGAAAGAACTATAGCACAAATTAGAAAGTGACAGGTGCCTTAAGCAGAAAGCATGTACTCCCGGCAGGAAGAGTCCAGAGATTTCATAGAGAAAGGAGGTGTTTGACCTGGATCCGTAATTTCTTTTCTGTGTTAGTGGATTATTTTTATAGCCAACTATGTTTTGACTATGCTTGGTTAAGTATGTTTCTGTGAATAGAGATGTAAACGGATGTAACTATATTGGGTCTAGGGCAGTGATAAGAACTTGTGAAGTGTTTGTGAAGCTTCTGTGCCTCAGTCCTTTGTAGAGACCTGGCTGTTTCTGTTGTCTGTGCTTGACTGCAGGGGGAATTGATCAAGAGGAAGCATAACTTTCTGACACAATACAGTGCACCAGCTTCAGTTCTGTGGTCACAAGCTAACCTGAGCATAAGCAGTTCCTTGGAAGACCTTGAGTGGGACAGCCTCATAAACACTGGAAACCTGAAAAGGAGGTGGGAGGGACTGCTGTTTCCAAGGGGTGGGGACATTCCCCAAAACTTGACCAGGAGGCTATTGCCAGAAGGAGGAGGAATGGTGCTGGGCTAGGAGAAGCCTGTGTGGAAACGCTTTGTAGGATACTCCCGGGACTGAGAAGTGCATGAGCCAAGGGCCAGGATGCATCCAGGATGCAAATATACTTTTGAATGGTGTCTCAGATGAGTCCACCTGAATTTGTGTAGGCCAAAAATCAGAGTACATCGTTCATAGGAATTCCAGAAATATTGCCAGACTGCCCCCCACAACTTACTGTCAGTGCAAGCATGGAGACCTTTCTGCGTTATGCCCAGGTGGGTGGGTGAACGCGAGTAAGGAGAAACTGGAGAAACTGTCGTCTGGGAGTGAAGAGCCCAACTTTGCAATAAGCAGGACAAGGGTAGATTCTTTTTTTTTAGTTGGGGTCTCACTCTGTTGCTCAGGCTGGAGTACAGTGACACGCTCACAGCCATCCCCGCATCGACCTGCTGGACTTCGGCGATCCTTCCACCTCAGCCTTCCAAGTAGCCGGAAATACAGGTGCACACTACCATGCCCGGCTAATTTTTTATTTATTGTAGAGACGAGGTCTTGCCAAGTTGCCCGGGGTGATCTCGAACCCGCGGGCTCAGGCAATCCACTCCCCTAGGCCTCCCAAATTGCTGGGATTACGAGCTGAGCCACGGAGCCTGATTGAGGATGGATTCTTGACTCTTTTACCAACTCAGTATAGGCCCTGTGTTGTGTGTAAACAAAGCCTATTTGTGATATATTCTATAGATCACGTTATTGCATTTGTTACTATGCTCATGCCAACTGAAACAAAAAGATATATAAACCTCTGACGAGGTTTATTTCCCCTAGGCCCAGTGCTCATGACTGCTTGTTGTAGCAGAGCCTTCCACAGCTTTCTCCTGGCTTTA
Source organism: Carlito syrichta (assembly GCF_000164805.1). Taxonomy (NCBI): domain Eukaryota; kingdom Metazoa; phylum Chordata; class Mammalia; order Primates; family Tarsiidae; genus Carlito; species Carlito syrichta. The sequence goes on along the minus strand of NW_007250949.1, from coordinate 262,927 downwards.
CAAACATATATGAATGTTTAGAGATAGAGGAAACTATCATAGGCATCACTCAGCAAGTTGCTGTTTTCACTTCCCTTGAGCTTACACATTCTGAATTGAAGCTCTTTTGAAAACAAAAAATTTAAAAAGTACTTGGCATGTTGTAGGTGTTCATTGTTGAATGAATGAATGTATGAACGAGAGAGTGAATGTTGTACTCTGGATCTCTCTCCAGATCAATAGTTTTTAGTAGCTATGCCAGATTGAATTGCTCCAGTCTTTTTTGTAAATTTTTACCAGCAGTGGGTGAGTATACCCTTTACTGGGCATTTCCACCAGTACCAGATGTTGTGTTGTTTTTGCTAATCCAAGGGATAAAAATAGTATTCTATTCTTACTTTAATTTATATTTTCTTGAGTACTTGCAAGGTTGAACATAATTTTACATGTTTACTGGTCATTTGTATTTCTTCTTCTATGAATTCTATACCCATATTCTTTGTCCATTTCCCCCCTACTGGATTTACCCGTACTTCAAAAACACTTCAAATATTCTTCCCCATAGTGGATTTTTAGGGGTGCTTTGTATATTAAGGCTATATAAATCACTTGTTGTATATATTGCAAATATGTCCCTGGCTATTGTTTCTATAATTTCTTTTTACATTGTTTAGGTGTCTTTTGCTGTAAAATTTAAAGATTTTTTTCTTATTGCGTCTCACTTTGTCGCCCAGGCTTGAGTGCAGTGTCACACTCATGACCACCCCAGTGTTGACCTGCTGGGCTCCAGTGATCCTTCCGCCTCAACCTTCAAAGTAGCCAGAACTACAGATGTGCACTACCAAAGCCCAGTTAATTTTTTATTTATTGTAGAGACAAGGTTGCCGAGGTTGGTCTCAAACCCGTGGGGTCAGGCAATCCTTTCACCTTGTCCTCCCAAAGTGCTGGGAGTACAGGCTGAGCCACCGAGCCCAGCCTAAAGATTTTTATGTAGTCAAATATGTCTCTTTCTTTGTAAAAGTATTTGGGTTTCCTGTTCCATCCATGGTCTAGAGAAAACTATAGATAAATTTCGTATGAATGTATGTCTGCTAATGTCTAATGTGTGTGTGTGTGTGTGTATCTCCACACACATTTGCAACATTTTAAAATGCATTTCTAAATTAAAAAAATAACTTGAATATAGTAATGCATTAAAATATTAATTTTCCAGTGACCAAACAAGATTTATTCTAGAAGTGCAAGGGTAGACTCACATGAGGAATCATGTCAGCCAGAGAAAGTTCTGGCTCAGGGCTTAGAGCATGGTGTGTCCTAGTCCTGCCATCTGCTAATTGTCTAACTTTGAGTTGTAAATCTCTTTGAGCCTCAGTCTCCTCATCTACAAAATTAGCAGGACAAGAGTAGTACCACTGTATAGGGTTGATGAGAGTACTAAATGGGATAATTTTTTTTTTTTAGTCAGAGTCTCACTGGAATGCTGGATCATAATCAGGCTGGAGTGCAGTGGCATAATCACAGTTACCATAGCCTTGACATGCTGGGCTTAGGTGATCCTTCTGCCTCAGCCTTTCAGGTAGCTGGGACTACAATGCATACCATCACCCTGGCTAATTTTTTGATTTATTGTGGAGAAGAGGTCTCGCCATGTTGCCCAGACTGGTCTTGAACTCATGGGCTTAGGCGATCTTCTCACCTCAGCCTTCCAAAGTGCTAGAATTGAGCCACCACGTTGGTTAAATAGGATAGTATCCGTAAAGCAGTTAAAATTGGGTGTGGTGCATAATAAGTAGTCAATTGATGTTATATATAACTATTCATTACATCAAAGTAAAAAGAAAATTCATGTGACTACAGTACATTAATAGATATTTAAAAAGTATATAATTAAATTCTGTGGCTAATCCTAATAAAAACCTAAGTAAAGCAGTTATAGAAGGAATCTAGATAAATATAGAAATATATACTAAAACCTAGCAGCAAGCATATTAAATGACACACTCCAGGCCTGATCAGGAGGGCTGCATTCAGCACTGTTGCCCCAAATCTGTGAAACCCATATGGCACTGTAAACTTGGCAAGCTTTTGGGGAAAGGGGGGCCAGAAGGAGCTGCTGTGGCAGTCTGTCTGACCTTGGCTAATCTGTGTGTTGCTTCTGCTTTGTCTGGAGCAGGTGCCCTGAGGTCTGCACTTTCCATTTGCCTTTCACCAGGTGTGGCTTCTGGCCTCACCCTGAAGGAACCAGGAATGCCTGGGGTTGGACTGGAAAGAGGATTGTTAAAGTGATAAGTCACCTCAAAATGGTCAGAGGAGCAGTTTCACCCTAGGGGGAGTTTTGGGAATAAAGTGTGACATTTAGAGTATAGCGCATCAGATGCCATGGTTCTGCACTTCCTCTAGGTGAGATATTAGTACAATCATAATTTATTTTTATTTTTTGAGTTGGAGTCTCACTCTGTCACCTAGATTAGAGTGCAGTGGCACACTTACAGCCACCACAGACCTACTAGGCTCAGGCGATCCTTCCACCTCAGCTTTCCAAGTAGCTGGAACCACAGGCAACCTTCACCATGCCTGGCTAATTTTTTTTGGAGGGTGGGGGTTATTGTAGAGATGAGGTCTCACCAAGTTGCCTAGGCTGATCTTGAACCCACGGGCTCAGGCAATTCTCTCGCTTCTGCCTCCCAAAATTCTGGGATTACAGGCGTGAGCCACCACGCCTGGCAGCACAATCACAATTTTTTTTTAAACTTAAAAAAAATTTTTTTGTAAAGATGGGGTCTCACTGTGTTACCCAGAATGGTCTTAAACTCCTGGCCTCAAGCGATCCTCTCATCTCGGCCTCCCAAGGTGCTAGTGTTACAGGCTTGAGCCACTGTGCCTGGCCATGCGTAGTCATAATTTCTTTTCTTTTTTAAAATTTCAGTAGCTTTAGGGGATACAAGCAGTTTTTGGTCTGGGCTTTAAGTGTACCCTCCATCCCTGTTTGTGTACATTTGTACCCGATAGGTGATTTTTCATCTGAGTCTCCAGTGTCTATCATACCATTCTCTATGTCACAGTCATACTTTCTGATCTCCCCCTTCCTCTTCTACATGCAAAACAAGTAGATGAAAGAGAGAGAGAGCGAGAGCGAGCGAGAGCGAGAGAGAGCGAGCGAGAGCGAGAGAGAGAGAGAGAGAGAGAGAGAGAGAGAGAGAGAGAGAGCGCGAGAGAGAGCGCGCGCGAGAGAGAGCGCGCGAAAGAGAGCGAGAGCACATGCGAGTGAGAGAGCGAGAGAGCCTAGACTGAGGGGCAGGGATTTCTCAGCATTGGCCTGCTTTCAGCCTAGTGTTTGTTGAACATCTACCTGTGTTTTTTTCCTTGTATCTTTCTTATGGCATTTCTCACATCGACTTTTAGTTTAGAAATGTTTGATTAGACAACTTAAAATTTATGTAAAACAATAGGTAATGAGTATATAAGTTTTGAAGCATACTAATAAACGTCTGAGAGCCAACCTTCCTGCAGAGAACGAAACCATTGTGCACCATGTCTGGAGATTTTTCCTCCAGAAAGAATTTGCCCTTGCTGCTGGCAGAGACCACTTTAGCCCCCTATGGGTCTTTCATAAGGCTGAAGTCATAGGTTCTATTCTTCTATGCTGTGTGGGCTTGACTGTGAAGTCTTGCCATTGATGGCTGACTTTGGCATTTGTTTCCAGAGTAGACTTGATTTTTCTACTTCCATTTGACACTGGTTTCATTTTTTTTTTTTTTTTTTTGAGTTGGAGTCTCACTCTGTCACTCAGACTGGCGTGCAGTGGCCACTCCCGGCCACCGCACCCTCAACCTGCTGGGCTCTGGCATTCCTTCCACCTCAGCCTTCCAAGTAGCTGGAACTACAGGCACGCGCTACCACGCCCGGCTTATTTTTGATTTGTTGTAGAGATGAGGTCTCACCAAGTTGCCCAGGCGGGTCTCGAACCCGCGGGCTTAGGCAGTCCACTCACCTCAGCCTCCCAAAGGCGCGAGATTGCAGGCTGAACCACTGAGCCCGGCTTGGTTTCATCTTAACAGTGTTTTTTCACCTTTGGAGATTTCTCTTCCATTTCCAGAAATTAAATTATGTTAATATATTTAATCTTGGTTCTTTTGTTGTTTCATTATTGTGGGAAGGCCCATTACAGTACCTGCTCAACATAGCACCTGGAGAAAAAACCCTCCTCTTTCCCTTTTTACCTTTTTTGGTTTGTTTTTTGAGTTGGGGGTCTCACTCTGTTGCCCAGACTGGAGTGCAGTGGCACAATCACCTCAGCCTTAAATTCCTGGATTTGAGTGATCCTCCTGCCTCAGCCTCCCAAGTAGCTGGGACTACAAGTGTGCATCACCATACCTCCCTAATTTTTTGATTTTTTTTTTTTTTTTTTTGGTAGGGACAAGGTCATGCTATGTTGCCCAGGCTGGTCTAAACTCCTGGACTCAAGCAATCCTCCTACCTCGGCCTCCAAAAGTGCTCGAACTACAGTTGTACACCACCACGTCAGCTAACTTTTTGTTTTTTTTTGTAGAGATGGGATCTTGCTGTATTGCCCAGGCTGGTCTTGAACTCCTTGACCAAGGCAGTCTTCCTGCCCCAGCCTCCCAAAGTGCTAGGATTACAGGTGTGAACCACTGCACCTGGCCCTTTCTACCTTTTAATAGAAGAATTTTAGTTTTATTTTTCTTATGCGTAAACCACAATAATGGGAGCTTTATTTAATGGATTTCTTTACTTTTTTTATTTTAAAGATGTGGGGTACAATTCAGGGTTAGGTATTAATGTTCATTATGATGGTACCCTTATTGATGAGGTGTGTCCCTTCCTTCCTGGCAATTTCCCTCAACTGCCAACCCTACCCGCCCCCCCTGCCCCCCCCACTACTGCCAATCCCTTTCTTATAATATTATGACATTTAATGGATTTCTGAGTCTCTTAAAAGCATTTGAACTTATGGGGCATATGATGGGAGCTTAATAAATGCTAATAATTAAGTATTGGCATTGGGTTTGTAAAGGTCAGTAGGTAAAACCAATTCAGCTTTGGACCTATGAGAGAGTTGTATGTGTGTCCGAATTAATTCAAAATGCCACCTTTATTACAGGTACACTGTATGTGGTGTACTAATAAGCTCATATGTGGTGCTAGCAAGTGGGCTTGCTAACTCCCTGGTCTACATTCTAGGCCCTGGCACAGCCTTCTCGTATGTCAGCTGAGCCTACAGAGCAGACACACTTGCTCCAGATGGCTGCTTTGCATTGGTTTAGGGGTGGAAAGAAAAGGAAAAGAGGCTAATTTCTATTGCTGATATCTTTTTTTTTTTTTTTGAGTTGGAATCTCACTCTGTCGCTCAGGCTGGAGTGCAGTGGCATGCTCACAGCTACCCCAGCATTGACCTGTTGGACTCTGGTGATCCTTCTGCCTCAGCCGAAGTAGCAGGAACTACAGGCATGCGCTACCATGCCTAGCTAATTTTTTATTTATTGTAGAGACTAGGTCTTACCAAGTTGCCCGGGCTGATCTCGAACCCTCAGCTCAGGCAATTCACTCGCCTTGGCCTCGCAAAGTGTTGGTATTACAGGCTGAGCCATCAAGTCCAGCCACTGATACTCTTTTAATGATGATCTCCACTCAGACAAGAAGCCTCTGCTTGGTAGCTGCCCCCACCCACCAGGAAGAACACTGTCCTCTGCCGTTGTCCTGTGGACAGGAGTAGGCATGGCATAGACGAGGAACACTGAAGGAATAGCCCTCCTTCTGGAAATCAGTGGCAGGGTGGCAGGCATTCCTCCCTGCTATTGGGAGATGGGATATACATAAAGATCATGTCCAATTAATAGACGAGTATGCTGGGTGTGCCACCTGCCATCTGATGCTCATGGGAAAGCACTGTGGGTGGATGATGCAGGTACTAGGCCCTCAATAGAACTGGCTTTTATTGCTTATTGTACTTAGTCATTGGTGTACCAGAGGGAGGGTAACTGGAAGCTGAGTGGATATAGGGATTTGAAGGAAAGAAGATTTAGATTTCAGGCTACTAGTGGGCTGCCAGGCACCAGACCAGGTACTTTATTTCATTTAATACTCTCGGTAGCCTATGAGGTAAGAGATGCTGCTCTTTTTCTTTTTTTGAGTTGGAGTCTCACTCTGTCACCCAGACTAGAGTGCAGTGGCCGCTCCCGGCCACCGCAGCCTCAACCTGCTGGGCTCCGGCAATCCTTCCGCCTCAGCCTTCCAAGTAGCTGGAACTACAGGTGCGCGCTACCACGCCTAGCTAATTTTTAATTTCTTGTAGAGATGAGGTCTCGCCAAGTTGCCCAGGTGGATCTCGAACCCGCGGGCTTAGTCAATCCACTCACCTCGGCCTCCCAAAGCGCCGGATATAGGCTGAGCCACCGAACCCAGCTTGCTCTTCTTTTTTTACAGCTGAGGAAACTGAGGCTCAGCTCAGTTTCCTCAGCTATGTGATCCCGTAGCTAGTGGGCTGTGTGCTGGCATTTTTACCAGGCTACAAGCTAAGGCTGCACTTCCTTTTTGAGACTTGGCATCCACATCTGAGCCGTATGTGCCTAGGGGTGAGGCTTCCATCTTGCATGGGGTTTTTCCCTTCTTTCAGCATATCCTGTGCCCTTAGGTGCTAAGCCTTGTGCTAGGTACCAAGAAAACAAGGGAGTGAGGGATGATGAATACGGGAGTGGGGGACATGCGCTGGTGTGTAACAGGCCTGCTTCTGTGGCAGCTTAGAGAGGGGAGCAGTCAACCCCCTCTGGGTCTACAGGACAGAGGCCATACCTGGTACCAGTGTGGGGCTTGCCAGTCCTGAATGGAGAACTGGCATGCTGGCCTGAAAGTTTGCCTACTTAAAAGCTGTGCAGCCATCAAATGTGTAAAATCCAAAGTGTATATGTAGAGTTTCCAATATCTCAGCCTGTAATCCCACGCCTTTGGGAGGCTGAGGTGAGTAGATTGCCTGAGTCCGCGGGTTCGAAACCCTCCTGGGCAGCGAGACCTCATCTCTACAATAAATCAAAAAATCAGCCGGGCATGGTAGCGCATGCCTGTAATTCCGGCTACTCGGAAGGCTGAGGCGGAAGGATTGCCGGAGTCCAGCAGGCGAGGCTGCAGTGACTGGGAGCGGCCACTGCACTCCAGTCTGGGCGACAGAGTGAGACTCCAACTCAAAAAAAAAAAAAAAAAAAAATTTAAAAAATGGATGGAAGAAGCATCTGTAGCTTTTTGTCTCAATGTGAAGTTAAAGGAGGAAGCTTCAGTGGAGTGTTGTTGACAATGACACTACGTTACAGATTCCCAATTGCATAATTCAGAACACTGGGGAAATTTTGGCCTGCGTTTTTGCAAGATGCTTGTCAATTACTGGGTAAGTAGAAGTAACGAAGTTGCTTTGGAGGGGTTTCCTCATTGGTGAGAAACAAGGCAGAACTTGTCATTTTGAAACTTGTTCTGGAGAACAAGTACAGTGCTCTTTAGAATGTCTTCTGCCTGTCCTTTGTCTTTTCAAAGATTCTTTTAAAAACATCAGTGTTGGCTTTCTCTCTTTGTCTTTCAGTGATTTTGTTGTAGGGCATTTTGGACAGGGATATTTTTCATAAATTCCTGTTTGGGCTGACATTCACAGGCCAGATATGTTTGCTCCAGTATGTGGGCAGACGCTTGTGCTGTCAAAGGTCTTACTTCTTCATTGACCCCAGTCACAAAAGTTGTCTTAAATCTGTTAGAATGGATTCAGTTCCACATGCTGTTCATAATTGGAAAATCCAGGTATGTGCTTTTATTTCTAGAACTTTGTCCTATTTGAAATATATGAACATGTTATAAAGATACACACTCAAAGCCATTTAAAAGCATGACTTAGCTGAGTGTGGTGGCATGTACCTCTCAGCTATTTATGAGGCTGAACTGGGAGAATCCATTGAGCCCACAGGTTCTGAATCTCGCCTGGACAACATAACCCCATCCAATTAAAAAAAAAGAGTAGGCCGGGCTCGGTAGCTCAGCCTGTAATCCCAGTGCTTTGGGAGGCCAAGATGAGTGGATTGTCTGAGCCCGCGGGTTCAAGACCCGCCCGGGCAACTTGGTGAGACCTCATCTCTACAATAAATAAAAAATTAGCTGGGCGTGGTAGTGTGTGTCTGTAATTCCGGCTACTTGGAAGGCCGAGGTGGAAGGATCGCCGGAGCCCAGCAGGTCAAGGCTGCAGTGGCCGAAAGCGGCCACTGCACTCCAGTCTGGGTGACGGAGTGAGACAACAATTCAAAAAAAAAAAAAAAAAAAGTAAAGGCATGGTTTCATTTTCTTAGAGTGAGACAGCAGACTTTGTGGTAGAACTGTTTTTGTAAAATGGATATTATCTGGTGTAATCCTTCCTCCTCTTGTTGTTTTCATCTGAGTGTTAAGCTACAGACCCTTGGAAACTTCTGAGTGAATGGAGAGAGGTGCCACAGGCATGGCCAGAGCAGAGAGGGCTGTGGAGAGACTGGGGCAGGGTAGTACAGGGTGCCTGTGTCATTGCCTGACCATTACGGCTCTAGGTGCCGTGGGGAGACCCTGCAGGACAGCTTCGTGGTTTGAGAGTCACTTTTCACTGTCAGCACTGGTCATTACCACAAGTGTTCCAGGTTGGATGGTGTATGAGTGCCAAGCACCTTGTTGACCTTCAACTTATGCAGGACCCTGCCTTCATTTCCATGTGCTTACTTCCTTTGAGATTTTTAACAAATTATTCATTTCTTTAGACTTCATCTTCCCTGGCTAAATTTAAAAATGAAGACCATGTTGCCACTGACTCCTCTTCACAAAGGACATGATGAATCTTAATTAGTTTAAACTTTTATTATTTCTGTAATGAAGTTTCTAATTTGGAAGGATTTTAGATATACAAAAGACTTGCAATGCTAATACAGAGAGTTATTGTGTACCTTTTACCTGGTTTCCTCCGATGTTAAAGTCTTGTATAGCCACAGCACAGTTGTCAAAATTAAGAAATTAACATTGATACAGTATTTTAACTAAACTACAGACTTTATTTGGATTTCACCAATTTTCCCATTGATGTTCTCTTACAGTTCTAGGATTCCATCCAGGTTCCCATGTTATATTTAGTTGTCATTTTTCCTTTGATCTATGGCAATTTCTCAGACTTGTTTTTCATGATTGTGACAGTTTTGAAGGATGCTGGTCGGGTGTTTTGTGGTTTGTCCCTTAGTTTGAATTTACCCAATGTTTTTTCTTAGTACTAGATTGGGCTTATGAGTTTTAGGGAAGAATCTTGCAAAGGCAAAGTACCCTTCTTATCACGTCATGGCGGTACCTGATAGCACCATGACTACCACTGCTGATGTTAACCCTGCAGATTTACTGTTGTCATTTCTCAGTTTTCTATATGTCTTAAGTGATGCTGGCTCCCCACAGGTTGCTGGTCCCTTCAGACCAGGACCCCTGCTCCACTTGCTCTGTACCTCTTCCCAGTGTGGAGGACTCTGGATGTCAGTGTCCAAGAGAGCCTGCCAAGTCAAGTAGAGACACGTTTGAGTTTCATGATTCTGTGAGCGGTTCAGTTTTCACATCACAGGTGAAATGAGATTGGCCATTTGTTGATAATTGTTGAATTTGGATCATTATTCTAGTCTCTACTTTTTATGACATTTTCCATTAAAAAAGAAAAAGAGAGTAAAACATTTCCAAGAGATAATGAATCCCAGATTGCTTGATGGTGTAGGTGTTATGATATGCATTGTTGCAAGAGTTGTTCAGGCTGTTACTCATCTTTAACACCTTTTCCCCAAGGCCTCCAAAAGAAGAAAAACTTGCATCTAAAGCAGTGTTAGGTGGTCTTGCTAATAACAATATAACAATGAAACAATAATATTCCTTAATATCTTTTTTTTTTTTGAGTCGGAATCTCACTCTGTCACCCAGGCTGCAGTGCAGTGGCATGCTCATGGGCACTGCAGCCTTGACCTACTGGGCTCAGGCGATCCTTCCATCTCAGCCTTCCAAGTAGCTGTAACCACAGGCACGCTCCACCACACCCTGCTAATATTTTTTTACTTATTGTAGAGGCAAGGTCTTGCCAAGTTGCCCAGGCTGGTCTCGAACCCCTGAGCTCAGGCAGTCCTCCTGCCTCAGCCTCCCAAAGTGCTGGGATTATAGGCATGAACCACTGAGCCCAGCTAGAGGTTTACTTATTATGTGCTGTATTAGTCAGGGTTCTCCAGAGAGATAGAACCAATAGGATGGGTGGGTAGATGAATGGATGGATGGATGGATGATGGGTGGATGGATCCATAAATAGATAGAGATATCTGAGAGGGAATTTATTAGGGAATTGGCTCATATGATTATGGTGGTTGAGAAGCCCCACCACAGGCTGTCTGTAATCTGAAGACCGTGGGATGCTGGTGGCATGACTTAGTCCACGTCTGAAGGCCTCAGAACTAGTAAAGCTGATGGTATAACTCTCAATCTGATAACTGAAAGGCTGAGAACCTGGGGCCACTGTTGTAAGTCCTGGAATTCAAGGCTGGCAAGCCTGGAGTTTTTTTGTCCAAGGCAGGAGGTGAGTGTATCCTGGCTCCAGGAAATTGGTCAACACATTTGACTCTTCCCCATTTTTGTTCTCTCCAGGTCCCTGGCAGAGTGGATTTTGCCCACCCACATTGAGGGCAGATCTTCCCTACCTAGTCTACTCAAACTCACACTCTAATCTCTTCTGAAAACACCCTCGGACACATCCCAAATAATGCTTTACGAGGGTTTTAGGTATTCCTTTATCCTGTCAAGTTGTCACCTGAAACTAACCATCATATACGACCCTTTGAGGTACAGTATTAAAATTTTGAGTAAGAGTTCAGATGTTTCCTATTTCTTGGCACATAGGCACATGTCTTTTCCCATTGTTCCCATCATCTTTTCTCCTAGCACTGGCTCAAAATGGAGAAGAGAAAGGAGAAGACAATGGTAGAGTTCTAGAATGCTTGGAACCATGATTTCATTTACTTATATATTTATACCCCTCCTGGTTTCACCAAGGATTTGAGTGGCTCATCTGTGGCTATGAAAAAAATGGAGGTGACAGACCCGAATTCCTTCTTTGCCATCCCCAAAGCAACAGCAATAACAGATATTTAGTTCTGATAGAAGCCTCAGTGGTCACCAAGAGCTCTTGGAGTGTCACAGTATTTGTGGAGGCCCGGGCACACTCTATCATCAGAGGAATCAGGGACCATAGCTTCTTGTGCCGCCACTGCTGTTTGATCTGGCAAGCCACTTCCCCCCAAACTGTAGCATTCATATCTAAAAAATGGGATAGTACTCTCACCTTGCAAGGTTATCATGAGTATTGAGTCATTGTATATAAAGATCCTGGCAAATGTACATAAGATGTCATAAGTATGCACTCATTAAATAGTTCCTAATTTTATCACCTATTTGCAGGGTTTCTTTCTTTCTTTCTTTCTTTCTTTTCTTTTCTTTTCTTTTCTTTCTTTTCTTTCTTCTTCTTTTTTTTTTTTTTTTGAGTTTGTGTCTAACTCTGTTACCCAGGCTGGAGTGCAGTGACACACTCACCGCCACCCCAGTGCCAACCTGCTGGGCTCCGGTGGTCCTTCCACCTCAGCCTTCCAAATAGCCGGAACTACAGGTGCATGCTGCCATGACTGGCTAATTTTGTTTTATTGTAGAGATGAGGTCTCAAACCCACGGGCTCAGGCAATCCACTCGCCTTGACCTCCCAAAGTGCTGGGATTACAGGCTGAACCACTGAACCTGGCCTTTTGTTTTATTTTTTTATTTTAAAGATGTGGGGTACAATTAGGGTTACGTATGCAAATGTTCATTATGCAGGTACCCTTGTTGATGAGGTGTGCCCACTGCAGGGTTTCTAAACACCAGCTCATGATGCTCTTTTCACTGCTATGCAGTCAGAATGTCAACAGTGTAGCAATTCTATTACAAAACTAAAGATACTTAGTTTAAAACTTTTTATTTATTCTAATGTTGCACTTACTACCTGTTTTTTGGTGTTAAAATCATGAACTGAAATCATGGGAGGTGATAGATCTTTTTCTTTTTTTTTAATGTCCTTAGTTGACAAAATAAAGTAGGCAACCGTGTACTGGCTGTTTTTCCTGCCCTCAGTAAAAGACACTGGTCAGTAAAGTTGGAGGCTTCCATCTGGTGCTCTGCTCTCCCTTGAGGGAGGAGGAAGTCAGCAGTCCAAGAGGGGAGGCAACAGCCAGCGGTGCAGTGACACAGCCCTTCCTGACCTGCCTTAGTTCAGAGTCTACCTTTCCTGGGGAGTTTTCCCAAATATCTTCCTGGGTCCCTGCCCCAGCCCCACCTTTAGCACTGCTTAGGTCTATTATGCTTAGGTCTATTGAGTAGCAATTGTCAACTCTGTGTAGTCTTCTGGGTACCTTCTGTTTACTCTACTAGACTCTAAGTTGCTTAAGGACAAGTTTGGTGAATTATTTTGTAGCTTCTAGAGCCTAGCATAGAGTCGGTGCTGGAAAATGTTTGTCAGATGACTGAATTAAAATATAAATAAATGAAGGACAGCATCACACCAATAAAACAGTAACACAACATGCTCCTAACTTCATTCCTGAGAATATGCATAAACTCACCAGGAAGCTTGCTCACACTCCTTTGAATTTCAGGCCTTTGTGGGGTTATTTTCTGTCTTCAGTGCAGTGCCCAAAGAAGGCTCAGGTTGTTCTCAGGATCATGGGGCTGTGTGACATCTTAACCACCGAGGTGTTGTACTAGAAATCTAGGTATTGCTTCTTCTGATGGCATTTGAGGATTTTATAAAATGCATAAGAAAAAAATTAACATATTCCTTCTATCACATTGGTGCTTTTAAGTTTTTCCTCCGTTGGGCTTTCTGTTTTAGTCTGGCTTCACTTTTTTTTCCTCCATCTTTGTATAGGTGCCAGAGAAGCAAAGAAGCTTATGTAAAGGGCTTTAACTTCTTTCTTTACTTTGCCAGAGATAGAACTGGTACTTAGTTCAGCTTTGTCCTGGCACCTTCTTTTTTGATAGAGAATGTTAGACATTTGGCTTGTTTTGTTCCTTTTTTGTGTTTATGTGTGGGAGGTGTAAGGGCAAGATGACTCTATTTACATCTTGGTTCATGAAAAGTATGAAAGACTAATAAGTAGGACTGGAAAATAGCCTCTTCCCAGTCAAAGGAAAAATAAGAGAAAGATGGACCTATTACAGCACTTTTACAGAATTTGTTTATGATTATGGTAGGTTACTAGAATTTAAGATTTACTTATCATTTTAAGACAAAAGCCAGCACCCTAAATTATTATATTAGATTGTATTGGTTTACTGTCTAGCAGCTGTTGAAACCTGTCACAGAGACCTGCCATTTCCAGGGCACTTCACTGACATTGTCATGCTTTTTATTGTGGTAATAATGGAGAGAACCTGAGTTAGCCTGGTTAGAAAGTGGACCATTTGGCCTTGTCACAATTGTTGGTATATGATAGAGGATCAGTTAGTTATCCTAAGACTTGAGACCTGATAAGTCACACTTAGATCGCCATGTAGTTCTTGGTCAATGTGAATCACCATTGTATTGCAGATGCTGGGTAGAGAAGGTTCTGTTACTAGGAGGGTTCTGTGAAGGGCTTTTCTTCCTGTCTTCCTTTTTTTCTTCTCTCCTATTGTTTCCCCTCCTTCTGCCCCTTCCTCTCCCCTTCTTTCTTTTTCTTTATTGAGCTAATAATTTAAATACATAGAATGCATCCATTTAGGAGATTTGGCAAATGGATACATCTGTGTACCTTCTGACCCAGTTAAGACAGAACATTTCCATTGCTCTGAAAGTTCCTTGCTCCCTCCGCACCCCCCCTCAACAACTGGCAAGCAAAGATCTGTCACTGTAGATTAGTTTTGCTTTGTTTTGAAATTCCTATACATAGATATACATTAGTGTGTGCCCCTTTGCATCTGACTTTTGCTCAGCATAATGTTTTTGTGATTCATCTCTGTTACATATATCAGTTTCTTTCCTTTTTATTGCCAAGTAGTTTTCCACTGAATGTCAATGCCACACAGTGAGGTTTTGATGTCCTGTAGGAGATGTGTGACAGAGAAATCTAGGCACGAGGTATGTGTGGTCTTTTTGTAGTTCCCCCTTCCTCCCCAACTTTTAGCAGCAATTGAGCAAGGCACAGAGGGTGAGCAGATGAGTAAGCAAACCAGTTTTGGGGCCAGTCTTCTTTTCATCAAAGTCATGAGTCCTGCTAGTCCTTGAATAGCTTGGCTTCTCAGAACACCTCTATTCTGGTTACCCCTGGCTGTGGCAGCTTATAGGATCTTGGTGGTTGCCTTCCTGCAGATGGGGAGATCAGAATTCCTAATGGTAAAGGCTTGTAATCAGAGGGCTCCTCTTGGACTTTTAACGCCCGCCATCCCTGCTAGTGATGGGCCCCCTGGCTCAGTGTTTGAGCTGTGCCAAGTCCAGGGACCCTGATGCCTAGGAACTGTGGAACCTGCCCAGTGCCAGAACTGCCTATCTTGTACAGAATCTTGTACAGAACTGCCTGCCACCGAGGTATCTGCTTTGCCCTTGCCCCTCTCCTGGCTCAGCTGTTAGTTTCAGCCCACTGTGGAAAGTTTGAAGTGCAGAACTGCAATCTGCAGTATTTTATTAACAACCCAGTTTCTGTGTTCCCATAACCACTTTAAGAATCACCTTGTGAGAGAGAGTGGCTTTGCTTAGGGCTGGGGGCATAGAAGGATGGTAGCTAAAGAGTGCAGTGTTTCTTTTAGAGGTGATGAAAATATGATTAAATTGACTGTGGTGATGGTTGCACATATTTGTGAATGTACTAAATACCATTGAATTGTACACTTTATTTTATTTTATTTTTTTGAGTTGGAGTCTCACTCTGTCACCCATACTGGAGTGCAGTGGCCGCTCCCGGCCACCGCAGCCTCGACCTGCTGGGCTCCAGCGATCCTTCTGCCTCAGCCTTCCAAGTAGCTGGAACTATAGGCGCATGCTACCACGCCTGGTTAATTTTTTATTTATTGTAGAGATGAGGTCTCACCAAGTTGCCCAGGCGGGTCTCGAACCCGTGGGCTCAGGCAATCCACTCACCTCAGCCTCCCAAAGTGCTGGGATTACACGCTGAGCTACCAAGCCCAGCTCGAATTGTACACTTTAAGTGGGTGAATTGTATGGACTGTGAATATTATATCTCAATAAAGCTTTTTTTTTTTTTTTTTGAGTTGGAGTCTAACTCGGTCACCCAGACTGGAGTGCAGTGGCCATTCCCGGCCACTGCAGTCTCGACCTGCTGGGCTCCAGTGATCCTTCCGCCTCAGCCTTCCAAGTAGCTGGAACTACAGGCGTGCACTACCACACCCGACTAATTTTTTTTTTATTGTAGAGATGAGGTCTCGCCAAGTTGCCCAGGCAGGTCTCGAACCCACGGGCTCAGGCAGTTCACTTACCTCGGCCTCCCAAAGTGCTGGGATTACAGGCTGAGCCACCGAGCCAGCCAAGCTTTTTAATAAAAGGTATATGTATTAGAGCAAGGACAGCTTATAGAGAACTAGAGAAAAAATTATGTTTTAGAAATTTTCTTTCCAAATGACATGACCTAATTTTTCTCACAGGTCAAGTTTTGTGGGAGGCATGCGTATGGTAGAAAGAGAATGGGCTTTGAAAGGATCAGGTAGACCTGAGTTTGAATCCTGTTCTACCATTATTACCTGGGTGACCTTGGATAGGCTGTTAACTCTGTCTGTTGTAGTTTCCCTTCCCGTAAAATGGGCTTAGTAGTACAATGGCAGCCATTTTCACTATATGACCGTCATATAACACAAGACCTCAGATACAGGAAGCAGCCTAGTTAGATCTGGCCTGATGTCTTTGAGTGATACTAGGCTAATGAACTTGCTTGCTTGGCTCGCTTCTGGGAAAATCCCCATGTGGCATGCTTCTGTGCCTGTAGTGTGCAGTCACTGGAGGAGATCTGAGCTGATGGATGTTGCTGGTCTTTAGCCAACTTGGTGTACTCTGTTTCTGATTTTTTTCTGCCTTAACCCACAGGGTTTGAGTAGCCTGGTGGCAAGCTCTTAGACCAACGTGGCCGGGCTCGGTGGCTCAGCCTGTAATCCCAGCACTTTGGGAGGCCGAGGTAAGTGGATTGCCCGAGTTTGCGAGTTTGAGACCAACCCAGGCAGCTTGGCGAGACTTTGTCTCTACAATAAATAAAAAAAATTAGCCGGGCACAGTAGCATGCTCCTGTAGTTCCGACTGTTTGGAAGGCTGAGGCAGAAGGATCGCCTGAGCGTGCCACTGTACTCCAACCTGGACGACAGAGTGAGACTCCAACTCAAAAATAAAAAAGATCAACTCATGTCCTCTCCTTTGAGAAGCCTTTCCTGACCCCACTCTCTACTCTGGGTCATTGCTCCCCTCGGTGTCCCTCAGCCCTTAGGACACACTGAATTTTTGCCTTTATCTATGCCATTTTTATTTATTCATGTATCTGCACTGCCTGTACATTGTGGGGCAATTCAAGGTAGAGAGGCCCTAAGGCCGTAATCATTGTGCCTGGCACTAATGTTTGTTGAAAGAATGCCCAATGGTTTCAAGTCTTCGGTGACAGAAACCAGATCAGAACTGGAAATTCCAGCTTAGGCACTGCATGCCAGAGGTTAGCAGACAAGCTTCCCTGGAGCCGTATTTCTGTTCCAGCACCACCTCAGGGGACTGTACCACTGGCCCAGGACAGGAGAGCTGCCTGAACCAGTGTTGCCCTCTGTCAGAGTCTACTTTTTCTGCCTGGAGTTCATTGGTGAGGTGTGGCCCACATTATGGGCAGGGAGAGAGTGCCCCAGCCATACTGGAAATCATTACTTTTTAGTCCTACTTCTGTCTGCACTCTTAGTTCAAATTTGGTTTTCTTTTTCTCTACCCCACTGGCACTCTGGCATTGTGGAGTGGGACCTAGGAGGCCTCCCCCTGCCTGAGGTGTCCAGGGGGCCTGAGGAGATGTGGGGGCCACCACATGGCCTGGGCTGGAGGATGGCTGCTGCAGGCACCAGGATGGCCTTCCCCTGGCCCTATCCCTACCCTTTACCCCACTTCAACCTTGGCCTTTGTCCTTAACCCCAATCCTTGTTCTAGCCTGAGCCCTCTTCTCCTTTCCCATATTAAATTTTTTACTAACCAACAATTGTATCCAAGACTCAGTCTGAACCTTCAGGGAAGGCAAGATGGAGGATGATTGTGGTACAACCGGAACTCTGGATGCTGACTGCCCGGTTCAAATCCTGTCTCCCCCTGTACTAACTATGGGACATGGGGCAAGGGTCTCAGTTATCTCGCCTGGGAAATGGAGATAACAGTACTTACCCCCATAGAGTTCTTTTCATGATTAACCAGAAATTAAGTAAGCACTGTAAGTGTTTATTAAGTAGCCTGTGTTTGTTGGATTAAAAACAAAAAAAGAGTGAGAGAATGAGACTCTTAAAATAAAAAATAAAGAGAAAACCAAGAGTTCTAAGTAGTGCTCTGGGACAAAAAAAGAGTTTTCTGCTATCCTGGCTTGATGAAGAGGACAGCTAGACCATCGCTTCACCAGAACTCAGGCTTATTCTTTCTTAGTATGTACTTGTAGGTGGGATGACCTGGTACTCCAGCATGTATCCCTCTGTGACAGTACAGTTGGTTTTTAAGCTGTGTTGCATTGACTTCTCTGCTTTTTGGGGGAGTGGGAGCTTTGTGGGAAAGAGTGGCAAAATAATTTTTCAAGTAGTGTAATTATTGTCATATGTCAAGTAATAGTCTCATGCTGTGTTGTCTTTGCTTTATTATTGGTGTTTGTCCATTAAGGAATTTCTTAACCCAAGATTTTGGAAAGAGATTTTTAACCTGTTTTGTTTGTGTTAAAAGGTGAGATTAGATGACTGTTTTTAACTTAACATTTTTGAGAGAATATGAGTAAGAAAAACACTTGTAATTAATGTAATCCACTTAACATAGTCTCCCCTTGCAAAATTGCAATTTTTTTGTTGCTTACATTTTCTCCCATTGCTGCATATTCCTCTTGAGGTCATATTGCACAAAATAGACAGTCATGCTGCTGAGAGACTGGGGTTCCCAGTCCTGTCTTCCACATGAGGTTTCCTGTTCATGTTTCACTGACAAGCTTTGTCTTGGTTTATGCAGCCACAGGAAGAAATTGAGTACATGTAGGGACAATGTAAGATTATCCTGTGCAAGTAAGTTCCTGTCATGTTAACTGTGGCACCTGGCTCCTTAGATACAAAGCATGTCTTTTTTCTCTTATGAGCAGAAAGATCCCAAATACAAGGAGAGATTAAAAGACTATCATGTACGGTGTAAGTTAGTTTATATACAGGTTGTTGTTTTTTTTTTTGTTGGGGGAGGGATTTGTTGTATGAATTTTATTCTCAGGCCCTTTCTCCCTGATTTTCCATGGAAATGCCGAGGTTTCTGTTTGGCCACTTTCTGAAAAGCAAGCTCTTCTGTAGTGGCCACAACAGGCAGGAGCGTGCAGCCTAGAAACCTGGCTGTACAGTGAATGCAGCAGTGTAGAGGAATGACCTTATCTTGGCAGCCAACAGGAAATGATGAAATGTGCTAGGAGAATTCAGCTGGGAGACGGAGGTCAGACATACCAGCAGGGTCGGAAAGAGGCAGGTACGGAAGCTAATCTACAAAGTTGCAGGCGTTTGACAGAAAAACGTGAGTGTGCTATTTAAGACTTGCATTTCCGTTAAGGTAGACATTTTTGAAAGTAGAATTTTCATTGATTTTTTTTTTTCTGAGTGATTTAACAGAAATCTCACCTTCTAAGCAAGCACACCTAGTTTTACAGCACTCTTGATGGAAATGTTCAACTAGTTCCATATTAACCAAACAGTGTGGAATGTTTTATCCAGAGTGCTTCGAGAGAATGTCAGAGTAAGTGTTTGATTTTCTTGGTGAATAGATTTTGACTTAAACAAATGAAGGATTGTGCGTTATAATTTTTTACTCTGGTTTTGGAACATATGTGCATGCTTCCTTTCAAAATAGGTAAAATAACTTTGAAACTTTGCTTTGGTATGTTTTAGACTTGCCTAACATACTTCTAGCTGTAATTTTTTCTTACCAAGTAGCTAAATGAGTTACTCGAGTTAACTCTTAATATTTTTCCCCCCTACCTTAAGGCATCATGTTTATTACGTGCTGCCATTTTCTTTCTCAACAGCCAAATCTAATTTACAAACACATAAATGGGACTTGTGAGAGGAAATGAGCAAATTAGCTTTTCCAGTTGTTTGTAATTTGTTTCACAACTGGCTACTGCAGACTCTTCAGGCCCCCTCCTCATCCTTCTCCTGAGTCAGTTCTTTCTCGTTTCTCTTCTCAGCTGGACTCTGTTCCCTTGTTTTCTTCTGAGGGCTGTCATCAGATACTTTCTTTATATTTTTATTGCATGGTGAAGTGTAAAAGTTATATTGTTGTAATAACCGAGCAGGCTTACATACATATTTAATTGTTTTTTTTATCTTGAAAGTCACATTCCAGAATTGAAAAACTATGGCTCCCCCTTTATTTATGCAGTAATGTAATTCTAATTAGGTTTTTTTTAATCCTGATAATTAAGTGATCCATCACTAAGTGAATTATACTTATTGGATTACCTATTGCTGTAAACATTAAAAAGGCAGTGTTCTCTTTCTGTTCTCCAGAAAATGCCATGGCATTGCAGCCTGCTACATAGAGAAACTTATGTTCTTGTCATGTGTTACCTGCTGTGATTTGTGTATTTTTTTTTTTTTTTGAGTTGGAGTCTCACTCTGTCACCCAGACTAGAGTGCAGTGGCTGCTCCCGGCCACCGCAGCCTCGTCCTGCTGGGCTCCGGCGATCCTTCCCCCTCAGCCTTCCAAGTAGCCGGAACTACAGGCACGCGCTACCACGCCCGGCTGATTTTTTGATTTATTGTAGAGATGAGGTCTCGCCAAGTTGTCCGGGTGGGTCTCAAACCCGCGGGCTCTGGCAATCCACTCACCTCAGCCTCCCAAGGCACAGGATTACAGGCTGAGCCACCGAGCCCGGCTGATTTGTGTATTTTTAACACTTTAGGTTGCATAGGAGAGATTTCTAGAAACCCCCAATGTATGTAGTATGTCTTTTTGACCCTAATCAGGTCTACCACTTTTGTCTTTGCTCTTATAGCTGTGAATGTCTCTTTCTTCAAATCTCTTCCTTCTTGACAACAAAACATTTTACTTAATTCTAGATTAACTTTAAATGCTGCATATATGAAAGTAATATGGAAGTTTTATAACTTCAAACCAAAGCCTGTCTTGTAGATATGAGATTTATGCCAGTGAGTGAAAATAAGTATTCCTTCTTTTCTCCTTTGACTTTTTTGCCCACCCACACAATTCTTTTATTCATTTGGTGGCATCACTTAAAGGGTAAGAACGTGATATTTAGAGTTGTAATGGCTTTGGAGTTAATATGTGAGGCCCTCTCACTTTAAGAAAGTAATTGAAACCCAGAGAGATGACTTGCCCAAGGTCACATAGCTTGTTGGTAGCCAAGTGAGTCTGGAACCCAGTCATCCTGACATCTGGGTCATCATTACCTTTTCCATTACAGTAATCTGCTTTCTCCACATTATCTCAGGATTAATAGTACTTGGCTAAGAGTGACTTTTTTTTTTCCTTCTGATGAGTCCATTTTAATTTTATTCAATAACAATTTCCCTGTAAGTACCATTTGGCATAGATATGCAGTGAATTCCATCAAATACTAAGACTATTGACATTTCTCTCTCTTAGAGATAATTTTCCTTAAATATAAAGAGTTCTCCATTTTATAAAGCTTTTCTTGTCTCTTCCCTGAGCTAGGTCTTACTTAATTGTTGTTGATTTATATCAGTTTCCTGATAGGATTATATGCTAGATGAGAATGCCAAACTTTGCAAAATCACAACTAATAAAAGAAACAGACAGGTACTCAATTCTTCATTTAAAAAGGATTCTTTAGGATGTGAAAGGGAAACTGAATATTTCAGTCCCTACTTTTCAGCATTTCTGCTTTTCAGCCCTACTAAGGGAAAACTGACAACTCTAAGTCTTGAACAGTACTGAACAGGTTTTGGAATGTGAAATACTTTAAAATAATGCATTATTAATGTAAAAAAAAAGGTGAAAATGATTTAAGTCATGAACTGGAATTTACTCACAACTTTCCAGAATTATTAAAAATAGTCTGCTAAAAATTGAATTTGAATCCTCTGAAATTCAGGTGTGGGAATTAGATGTAAAAAGTACACTGAGATCAGTGGGTGACTGTTCTTGGACTTCAATGTAGCTCCCACTGTCTGTGCAAAATCACTTTAAAATGCCCTAGGAAGGGAGGTTTGTAGAATAGCACTTATATATATTTTCTAAGGCATTTATGGTATATGCCTTGAAGAATTTCTGAAACAAGCACCTCTAGGAAAACATGCATCTCCACATATATGTTAATTGTACTTGAAATTAAATTTAATGGCTTTATACCTTTTTTTTTTTTTTTTTTTTAGTTGGAGTCTCACTCTGTCGCCCAGACTGGAGTGCAATGGCCGCTTCCGGCCACCACAGCCTCAACCTGCTGGGCTCCGGCGATCCTTCCACCTCAGCCTTCCAAGTAGCTGGAATTACAGGCATGCGCTACACCCGGCTGATTTTTTGATTTATTGTAGAGATGAGGTCTCGCCTGCCCAGGTGGGTCTCGAACCCGTGGGCTCAGGCAATCCACTTACCTCAGCCTCCCAAAGGCGTGGGATTACAGGCTGAGCTACTGAGCCCGGCGCTATTTTGATTTATAAAACCAAGAATGAAATAGGGTACATGAGCGATATGCAGCAGGTCAGAACCATGTCCTCCCTCCTGGCATTCTAATGGGTACATTTTGTCAGTGTCCTTGAAGAAGCAGCTGCTGTCATTTGGTGAGCCAGATGACAACATCCTGGGTCTAAAGGAAAAGGATGCAAGACCAGAAGCCGAAGTGTCTTAGTTGACTTCTCCCATAATTTAGCTACCGTTCTTTCCCAGTTATCATTTTATTCTTTCTACTGTATTTTCAGTATAGAATATTCCAACTAGTTTCCTTTTCTTGGTATATAATTGACGCCCTTATCTTCTGTCCCAGTCAGTGAATAATATTCCCTTCCCTCTGTGGCTCCCTAATTCTGCTCACGTTAGTATCAATTCTATTATGCCTGAGAGATTTAAAGATGTGAAGGGGATACCGGGATGCTCAGTGCTGGTTTTGCTGCAGATGGAGGAGGGGCTAAAGGGCAGCCTCTGGTGCTGTTGTTGACCCAGAAATCTCTGAGAATTTGTGCTATTGGCATTGATGGGCTTTTGGTATTTGGGCTGTCTTCATGTTCATCTCTGTTCAGGATTTCTTTCCAGACCAGGTTCCAGTGGTGCCCTCAAAACCCACTCTTAAACTATGAAAAACTTCACCCAGTATCCTAGTCTTTAGAGCTGGTTAAGGAGAACTGTGTGTGGGGGGGGGGGGAGGGAGAGAGGGAGGGAGGGAGAGAGGGAGAGAGCGCGCTAGCAAGAGAGATTGGTAAGATGGTAATAAAAGACAGGGGTATCGATTTGAATGAATCAGTGAATGGGTAAATGAGTGAATTTCAGTGTTATTTTTGTAGAGATTACTTTTGAAGGGGTTATAGTTAACGTTTCACTGGGCTATCTAAATACATTTGCACATTATAGTTCTGCCTTGGTGACAAGTGACAGTCTAGGTGTCTACTTGACGTCTCCTCCAGCCTTGGAACTCTGGCCTAAATTTTTTCTTCATTAGACTGTATCATATATGAATTATAAGACATGAATCTTTATAAAGCATATTGTTTTATTTTTGGAAAATTAAAGAATATAATGGGATTGAATTTTTTTTTTTTTTTTTTGAGTTGGAGTCTCACTCTGTCGCCCAGACTGGGGTGCAGTGGCTGCTTCCGGCCACCACAGCCTCGATCTGCTGGGCTCTGGTGATCCTTCCGCCTCAGCCTTCCAAGTAGCTGGAATTACAGACATGTGCTACCATGCCCGGCTGATTTTTTTGATTTATTGTAGAGATGAGGTCTCGCTGCCCAGGCGGGTCTCGAACCCGCGGGCTCAGGCAATCCACTCACCTCAGCCTCCCAGGGATTGGAATTTTGTTAATGTGAAGCCTGTGCTATGAATTTCATACTCAGTCTTGTTTCCCATCCGGATTTGTTCTACAGTGGAGTCTTTGAAAGAGATCAGGGAAGAGTGAATTTTCTGAAAAATACTTACTTAACAAGATGCAGGCCATTACATTGAGCTTACCAATTTGGAATTTTCTCTTTGATTCTTAAGTTCCTAACATGTATTGGTAGTGCTAGTTTAATACGATAAGTGAGGCACAGGGTAATTTAGGGGACAACAAAGAGATTTCTTTATAGTTCTTTTCTGGTATGAACTGACATAAATTAAAAATAGCACAGGGCTTAGTGGACTGATTACCAGTGTCTATTAACTTGGAAAGCTGAAACATTTTGTTACTTTCCCACCTATGGGGATTTTCAGCTTCAGTTCACATGGTCAGTCAGATCCTATCCTTACCGCACAGGAAGACTGGTATACAGCAAGATCATGAGGCCATGAAGAAAAGCATCAGGATCACATTGGGATGAGAAATCTTTGCATATTTAACTTTGAACTCTAAGATGCTAAATTTATTCTTATGAGCATCCATCCAATAAATTGCTGAGATTGAAGAGTATGAATTTGGGATGGTAGAAGTTATCATAATGATGGAAAGCTGTGGTGTGGACCTTAGATAAATAGTAATTGTCCTGGCATGTGATAGCTTTCACTGATGACCTACAAGCACCTGAGTGAGCTCGTGCTTATTTCCAGCCATCCATTTGGTCACTGCTAGAGGAACAGTCCATCTGGATGCTGGCTGAATCAGTTGATTTGTATGTCTGTACATGCCTTCATTCTTTTGATTTATCCTCCTGGACTCTTGTCCACTCAGTTCACATCAGGCCCTGTACTAGACTCTGGATCCATGGATGGTTAAGACTGAGTTCCATCCATGGATGGTTAAGACTGAGTAGAGCTCACAGTCCAGTGGGGTAAAGAGATTTTTTTGACAGCAGTGTGATGAATCTTGTTAAAGAGCTATGGAGACCTTAATCTGCAGTGATGAGTGAGGGAGATTGAGGAAGACTTTGTGGTTTGTCAGGTAGACAACAGAAGCAGAGGGAACAATATGTGCAGAGGCAGAGGTCAGAAAGAATATCTCAGACTTGGGAGTTTGATATCACTGGAGTACAGGCTTTATCTTATTATATATATATATATATATATATATATATATATATATATTCTTTTTCTTTTTAAGTAGAGATGGAGATCTCACATTGTTGCTCAGGCTGATCTCAAACTCCTGGCCTCAAGCGATTGTCCTACATTGGCCCCTCAAAGTGCTAGGATTACAGGTGTGAGCCACCCTACCTGGCCTGGAGTGCAGTTTATATGTGGATGCGCTTCAGTTATCTCAGAATTTGTCAGGTCCAAGTCAGTTATTCTCCACCCATAACCAGTTCTTTCTTCTGAATTCTGTGTTTCTCTTAATGGCATTACCACCTACTGTGCCCCCCAAGTTAGAAATATTTAACTTCTGTTCTCCCTTCCCCCATTCCCTGGCAAAATCAGTCATTATGGCCTGTCTATTCTTCTTGAATGTACTCCTCTTTTCTAGTCTCCTAGTCATTTCCCTTTCTCCAGTCTTGAACTTCTAGAACTGCACTGCCCAATATAGTAGGCATTAATTACATATGGCTGTTTACATTAACATTAAAAAGTCATTTCCTCAGTTGTACTAGCCATATTCCAGCTGTTCAAGAACTGGTGGCTGCTGTACCGGATGGCCCTTCTAGAGACCCCACGGGCTATTCTCTACTCTGTTCAAGGGAACTTTTCTTTATGGGCTTTTGGTAATCACTCCCTCTACCCTCTGGAGAAGGCCCAAACTCTTTAGTATGGCATTCAAAGCCCAGCAGTGTGGTGGTACCTCTTCTGCCTCCTCATATCTGACTGTTCCCATTCTTATTCTCCTGCTATTATAGTCTTGCTTCTGCCATGCCTTTTAACCTTTGCACATGCTGTTCTGAGTCTCTCCAGAATGCCTTTCTCTCTCTGAGCATTCCTTTCTTCCCTAGCTTTCCTCAGGTGAATCTCTTGTCTTTATCCTCCAGTATACTTGTAACTACACACTCATACTTGCCCCTGAGAGGGGATATATGTACTTCTCATGTGGTGTCGTCCTTGTCTCTCACTCTGGCATACATCATAGTATAGTGGTTAAGCTTTCGGAACAGATAGACTTAACTTCAAAACTAACTGCTTACTTGCCAGGTGTCTATGGAGTCTTAGTTTCTTCATCTGTAAAATGGAGATAATGGTTTTTTCCTCATGTTAAATAAAAATCCTAGCACCAACCTTAAATATATAGCTCTCAAGTTGTAGCTGAGAGCTCTCATTCTAGATAGATGGCCTTCTATTGTCCATCAGCCTGCTCACACTATGTCCTCTGCCATTAATTTTACTGTTTCTTCTTTTCACATTCCTGTTTTTTTTTTTTTCAATTGGGATCTCACTGTCACCCAACTGGAGTGCAGTGGTACAATCATGACTTACCACAGCCTCAACCTCCTGGGCTCAGGAGAGTCCTCTGCCTCAGCCGCCCAAGTAACTGGGATTACAGGCACACACCACCATTTCTCACTCATTTAAAAAAATTTTTATAGAGACAAGTCTCGCTATGTTGCTCAGGCTGGTCTTGAACTCCTGGGCTCAAGCAATTCTCCTGCCTCAGCCTCCCAAAGTGCTGGGATTCCAGGCGTGAGCCACTGTGCCTAGGCTTTTTTTCTCATTCTCATACTTTTTTACTTACTGTTCTTACTGCATTGGCTAGGACCTCCAAAGCAATTTAATTAGAAGTGGTAAAGTAGCTGCCGTTCCTTGTTCTGAGATTTCTATTTGCCACTGTTCTTCTGGTGTGATTTTTTTTTGAAGCAGGATTTATTGAGAGGACAGAAATGCTCCCACAGTGGGAGGGGACCCGAGGGGGTTGTCCACAATTGTTTTTTCTTTCTTTTGTTTTGATTTTGTTCCATTGTGCCCACTCCCAATCACATTTGTTTTCTCACTCTCAGTTTAGAAATTAAATTCTCAGTCTAGTTCTTTAGTGACTATTCTCCATATTTTTGCACACTTAACAAAGTCTAAAGTAATATTTTTTCTCTCAAATCATGGAAGGATTTAAAACTTTCATACTCCCTCCCAACTTGTCCAGTATTTTTTTCTGAATTTTTTAATCCTGCAAATTTGATATTGTGTTTCATATAGTTAATGAAATTAATGCTTTTGAGATTTACCTGCGTATTTACCAGGGCATTTGCTTACCATTCCTTCCTGGCTTCAGGCTTTCCATCTTAAAGCATTTTCTTCTGCCTGAAGTATATCCTGTAGAATTTTCTATGAGGGTTTTTTGGGTGGTATGCATTTTTTTTTTTTTGAGTCAGAGTCTCACTCTGACACCCAGGCTGGAGTGCAGTGGCATACTCATGGCTACCCCAGCATCGTCCTGCTGGGTTCAGGTGATCCTTCCACCTCAGCCTTCCAAGTAGCTGGAACTACAGACGTGTGCTACCACGCCTGGCTAATTTTTCTTTTTTTTGAGTTGGAGTCTCACCCTTGTTGCCCAGGCTGGAGTGTAGTGGCACACTCACGGCCACTGCAACCTCGACCTGCTGGGCTTAGGTGATCCTTCTGCTTCAGCCTTCCAAGTAGCTGGAACTACAGACACACACCACCACGTCTGACTGTTTTTTGTGATTTATTTTAGAGACGAGGTCTCATCAAGTTGCCCAGGCTGGTCTCAAACCCCTGGGCTCAGGCAATCCTCTCGCCTGAGCCTCTCAAAGTGTTGGGATTATAGGCTGAGCCACCATGCCTAGCCTAATTTTTTGATATATTGTAGAGATGAGGGCTCAGCAAGTTGCCCAGGCTGGTCTCAAACCCCTCACCTCAGCCTCCCAAAGTGCTGGAATTGCAGGCTTGAACCACCACACCCAGCCTATTTTATCTGTCTGAAAAGGTTTAGTTCTTAAAAACTGGTTTAGCTGGGCCATTATTGTTGCTCAGCGTGTTGAATGTAGTATTCCAGTGTTTTCTGGCTTTGACGCTGTTAGTACAGTTGTCATTCTTTGAAGATGATTTGTCTCTTTCTGGCTGCTTTTATGATATTTTCTGTATCTTTAAGGTTTTGCAGTATTTAACTTGTCTCGGTGTGGCTGTTTTCTAAAAGTCTTGCTTGGATTCATTGGGCTTCCTTGATCTGTGATTTAATGTCTTTCAGCATTTTGAAAACTTTATGGCTTTTTCTCCATTCTTAATGTTATTTCTTTCTGGAATTTATTAGATGTAAGTTAGACTTCACTATTTCCTCTAAGTCTATTAATCTTTTATATTTTCTCTTTCTTGGTTGCCCCAGAGAGAAGGCTGACTTGTCTACTTGCTTATAGTCTAGAGTTTTTTCTTTAAATTTGCTATTTTAATATCTTTAGATTCCTTTATTTCTTGCCAGCTCAGTGATACGATTATATTTTATTCAGCTTTAAAAATTTTTCAGTGGGAGAGCCAGTAAGATACCTGATTTGCTGTGCTGCTGAAAACCAGTATGTGCTATCATACTGTGTGTCTGTTTTGTACTGGAGCCTCACACGTTCCTTGGCTCATTCATTCCAGGCATGTTTATTGTGTGCCTGTTTTGTGTCAGTGCTAGGGGACTAGAGGTCAATAAGACAAAATCCTGGTTCGTAAGGAGTTTACATTCCTGTGTGTAGACAGAGAAAATACATAAACATACAATTTGGCAGGTGGGGTTGAGGTTAAGAAAATAAAGCAGGGTTGGGGTTGGAGTGTCAGGAACAGGGAAGATTTTCTTATTTTATTTATTTGTTTACTTATTTATTTATTGACTGGAGTGCAGTGGCACGATCACAGCTTACCACACCCTCAAACTCCTAGGCTCTAGCAATCCTCCTGCCTCAGCCTACTGAGTAACTGAGGGGGACTGCAGGCATGTGCCACCATGGCCAGCTCATTTTTTTTGTTGTTGTTTTTTTTTTGTAGAGGCAAAATATTGTTGTGTTGCCCAGCCTGGTCTTGAACTCCTGGGCTCAAGCAATCCTGCCACCTGGGCCTCCCAAAGTACTGGGATTATATAGGGGTAAGTCACCACGCCCAGCTGGGAAGGCTTTCTTAAGAAGACAGTATTGTTTGAGTAATTAACTGATGCTGTGAGGTAGTAGATCCTACAGTCACTAGAGTAAAGGTGTTCCTGGGAGCAGGAAAGCAGGTGCAAAGGGAAGCCAAAGCCGGGTATGTTTGGAGAACCCCAGGGAGGTCACGGTAACTGGAGTCCGGGGTGGGAATTGGAAGAAGCCAAGACTGGTGCTGGAAGCAAGGCATAGATCACATTGGACCTCGTAGGTCTGGATGGTATTGATAACTTTGACAGGTAGCTGTTGGCAAGTTTTGGGTTTGGTGGATTGAACTAGGGTAGCTGAGGCAAAGGTGGTGTGAGACAGCCACTTTCAGGCTTTGTTTTGAGGTGGAACTGACCGGTTGTGGATGTGAAGGAAGGAGAGGAATCAGGGATGATGCTGGAGCATTTGTCTTGAGTGTTGTGTCACGGAGGAACCCATCTGGGGAATGCAGGAGCAAGAGTTGGGTTTTGACCTGTGTGTATGTAGGAGAGGCCTGTTGGCCACCCAGGAGGAGATGCCAAGCCAGCAGCTGGGGCCACGCTGGAGTCAGAGCTCAGGGAGAAGTCAGGAAGTATCAGCACATGGATGGTATTGAAAGTCACGAGAGGGAGAGGGTCACCCAGAAAACTGGTGAACTTGTGTACATGGGAGAAAAGGAGGCCAAATGCTGAGCCCTGGGCTCTGCGGGTGTGCTCAGGGCAATGAGGGTGGTGCTGATTCAGTGTTTTGCAGGACTAGCCAGATGGTGTGTGGGCATTTGTCTTGAGGGAATGCAAGTGATACTACTGCAGGCCATTATCAGTGACTGGAAGATAAGGCACGTGGATTCCTTTACCGGAAAAGCTTGGATTTCATGCTTACGTAAGGGGAAGGTGTCTACGTGTTGCCTTTAGTTCCTTTTAAATCTTCAAAAGTAGCCCAACTATATATTTTTATGGCAGAAAATTTAAAAATACCGAAGTGCAAAAAGCAAACCCCAAACTTGTGTATTCTACCACCCAGAGATGTTCATTCAGGATTTGCTCAAATGTCATCTTCCCAGGACAACCTTTCTCAACCATCTTCCATCCAAATAGACTCTGTCACCCTCTGTCCCCCACCTGACTTCATGCCTTTCCCCAGCCCTTAACACTACCTGCCACTCTGTTACTAGTGTGGCTTCGTATCCCCTGACCCCCCACTGGAATGTCAGTAGGGACTTTGTCACTCCTGCTCATCTTGGAACCCACAGGCCTAGCACAGTCCCTGGCACACAGAAGTAAGTCTTCATTACATTTCATTGGATGGGAGAATTAACAGTGTGGTACCTAGCCCTCTTGAACATTTGTACATAAGCCCAAGTGTTCAACTTTTTAGATGTAAAAATACTACTTATGATTTTGAATGTTACTCTGAGCTAACTTTACACTAGTTGGCCATCAGGCTGCTGTTTTTAATGTTTCCAACAGTGGCAGCATCATCGCCTTCCGAGCTGTTCCTGAGCCTATGTCTCAGGCAGCAGCCTCAGTCTCACTGGAGCTGCCTCATGCTCACTTTTAGGAGGCTGCAGCCATGGGCCTTCTCCCTGCCACTTCCAAACTACTGTTGTGCCTGCCCACCCTCCCTCCTCCCAGGTTTCCTCCCTTCTCTTCTTCCTTCCCTTCCTTCCTCTCTCCTTCCCTCCCCATCACCCTAATCAGGTGTGACCTTGTCTTTCCTGCTACTTAGACAGTGGTTTCTTGTTCCTTGGTACCTTAGGGATTGATTTCAGGACCCTCTAAGGAAACTAAAATTCACAGATGCTCAAGTCCCTTTTATAAAATGACATAGTATTTGCATGTAAACCTATGCACATCTTCCAGTATTCTTTAAATAATTTCTAGATTATTTAATATAATGTAAATGTGATGTAAGTAGTTGCTGTATGGTATTTTTTAGGGAATAGTGATGAAAAAAATCTGTTCATGTTCGGTACATACACAACCATCCATTTCTTTTTCCTGAATATTTTTGATCCACAGTTTGTTGAATCCACAGATGTGGAACCCAGGGAGTGTGGAGGTTGAGTGTACTATGAGCTGCTGGACCATGGGGTCTGGGTGGTATTATAGACTTATTTTTACTTCCACCTCTCAGCTCTTAGCAAGATTTCTGGCATTCAAAAAGCAAATGTTTTTATAATATTGGGAGACATATATGTAAAATTATTAAAAAATAATATTTGGCTTGATATTTTATTCAATTTATCAGAGTAAACTAAATATTTTATTAAAAATAATATTTAAAAATTTAGGGCCGGGCTCGGTGACTCAGCTTGTAATCCCAGCACTTTGGGAGGTCGAGGCGAGTGGATTGCCTGAGCCCGTGGGTTCGAGACCCATCCGGGCAACTTGGCGAGACCTCATCTCTACAATAAATCAAAAACTAGCTGGGTGTGGTAGCGCGCACCTGTGGTTCCGGCTACTTGGAAGGCTGAGACGGAAGGATCGCCGGAGCCCAGCAGGTCGAGGCTGTGGTGGCTGGGAGTGGCCACTGCACTCTAGTCTGGGTAACAGAGTGAGACTTCAACTCAAAAAAAAAAAAAAAAAAAAAAAATTTGGGACACCTGCTATTTCTTGAGCCAGCCAAACTGATAAATATTTTATTAAGGATGGGCTCTTTCTGCCTGTGTGTGTGTAAGTAATTAAAGTTGGGAGGCCAGGTGCAGTGACTTACGCCTTTAAATTCCAGCATTTTCGGAGACTGAGGGAGGAGAATCACTTAAGGCCAGGAGTTTGAGATCAGCCAGGGCAACCTAGCAAGGCCCTCTCTTTACCAAAAAAAAAAAAAAAAAAATTAGTTGATCATGGTGGTGTATATCTCTAGTCCCAGCTACTTGAGAGGCTGAGCCCAGGAGATCAAGGCTGCAGAGAGCTGTGATTGCACCACTAAACCCCAGCCTGGGTGACTGAGTGTGACCTTGTCTTTAAAACAAAAACAAAAACAAAGGTAGGCTAGTAACCAAGACATTTTCTTCAGGGCTTCTCAGATAATACTGTTATTTAATATAATGATGCATCTTATCATAAGTGTCATTAGTTTTCCCCCTTTATAAAATGATTACTGGAAATGTTTTTTAGGCAGGTAGCATCAAAAATTATACATGTGTGAAGTGACATCTGCCCTATGGGAGTGGTGCATGGCCAGAGAGACCAGAGGAGTCTTTTTAGGAATAGGGGGCTGGGAATGGGGGATAAGACACTAACATTTGCAGAGTGCATGCATGCAGGCATTCACATATAATATGTTACTTAAATTCCTCATAACTTTGCCATGAAGTAAGTTAGCCATGTTTATCCTTATTTTACAGAAAGGGAGAATGAAACTTAGAGTTAGAACTTGAGGGCAACCCCCTCAGGTCCCCTCCCACTGTGGGAGCTTTTCTGTCCTCTTTTTTTTTTTGAGTTGAAGTCTCACTCTGTCACCCAGACTGGAGTGCAGTGGCATGCTCCTGGCCACCGCAGCTTCGACTTGCTGGGCTCCGGCGATCCTTCCGCCTCAGCCTTCCAAGTAGCTGGAACTACAGGTGTGCGCTACCACGCCTGGCTAATTTTTTGATTTATTGTAGAGATGAGGTCTCGCCAAGTTGCCCAGGTGGGTCTCGAACCCACGGGCTCAGGCAATCCACTCACCTCAGCCTTCCAAAGCACGGGATTACAGGCTGAGCCACCGAGCCTGGCTTGCACGTCTTAAAAAAATTAATTTTAAGAGATAAGGTCTCACTGTGTTGCACAGGCTGAAGTGCAGTAGCGTCATCGTAGCTCACTGTATCCTTGAACTCTTGGGCTCAAGTGATCCTCCCACCTCAGCCTCCTGAGTAACTGGGTACTACAGACATGTGCCACCACCCATGGCTCATGTGACAGACTTCAAAGGCACATATTCATAGTTCTGTTTGATAAGTATTTAGACAGTTCATTTCCAGACAGAGCTTCTGTGACCTCTCATCTGTGGCTACCTAGCATTCTTGTGGTAGGTGGCATTTGATGGGATCTTATCAGGACATGCTACCTTTTATTATAGATAGGTAGATGGGACAGAAGTTACTACTGTGGTGACATAATGAGTGACTTGGACTGGTGTCTGACCACTGGTACCCTTTTACTATTTGTAAATTCTCTCTCTTCCCTTCTTCAAAACCACAGTAGCTCCTCCAGGTTCAGTGTGGTTTTTTTTTTTTGTTGTTGTTGTTTGTTTTTTTGTCATGCGGGTTCCTTTACTGGATGCCTTTCCCTGCTTCACCATTTAAAGAATTCCCTCTGAAGTGTCAGCCTGGGGCAACCCCTCAGTCCCCTCCCACTGTGGGAGCTTTTCTGTCCTCTCTATAAATCCTGCTTAAAAAAAAGAAATGTCAGCCTCGGGTGCCATAGTATTTTGGGTAGAACTCTCTCCTAGTTCTTGGCCACTGTACTAGAGGAGGTTGTTCAATTGCCCATCAACCCTGTGAGAAGGGAGTGCCTCAATGAGGGGCACTTGGCTTATTTAGCTCAGTAATTAGACCACAGTGGAACCAGGTACACAGTCATCATCATTCTGACTGCTGCTGCTGTGGGAGGCCCCCATACTCCAGGCACTGTGTCAAATCCCAGATGGGTGCTATTTGATCTGGACAACCTCTAAGGCATATTGGATTCCATTTTACAGATAAGCAGTGTCAAGCACAGACCTCTTAGGTATTTTGCCTGAAATGATTAGACCATTAAGAGGTCATGCCTTCTTATCTCGTGAAGAATCACAGGTGTAGATTTCAAAGACCATCTAGATTTGTTCTTTGGTGGTGTTCTTTCTTGCTAGCTCTTATTTTCAGCTTGTAGATTTTCACTCCTTCAGCCAAGGGCTGCAGCCCCTCTAGAGGATTCTGCTCAGTCAGACTTTGGGGAAGAGCCTCTGAAACTGCCTCCTGTCTGCACAGGAAGAGAGGCCACTCCTCCTTTGTGGATAAAGGGCCACAGAGCTCCTTTGTGTGACAGAAGCTCCTGCTTCTGGAAGGGACTGCCTCAAAGTGGAGAGGTTGAAAGAAGCTAAAGTAATTGACCTGGGGCCACTGTGACTCATGTGTGTTGTCAATAATGCCCTTTGTCTCATCTTGGGAACCTGCAGACTTCCAGGGGTGACCTGGAGCTGCCTGCTCCCAGTGGTCAGCGTTTTTCCTCTCCCCCCTTCCCTATCATGGCTACCCATGGTGAATGCCCTCATTTTCTGTCCTGAACAAAGGGCAACCTCCTGACCCATTCTATATTTTGTCCTTCTACTTTTGCCAGAAGAATCTGTCTGCCTTATCTGGGCCTGTGTGACTTTCTTTCTTTTCTTTTTTTTTGAGCTGAAGTCTCACTTTTGCCCAGGCTGGGGTAGCAGTTGCGCAATCGTGGCTCACTACAAGCCTCAACTCCCGGGCTCAGGTGATCCTTCTGCCTCAACCTCCCGAATAGCTGGGACTACAGGCTTGTGCCACTATGCCTGGCTAATTTTTTTTACTTTTTTTGGGTGGGATGTGGAGACGATGTCTTGCTAGGTTGTCCAGGCTTGTCTCGAGCTCCTGGGCTCAAGCAGTTCTTCCTCCTCAGCCTCTCAAAATGCTGTGATTACAGGTGTGAGCCACTGTGCCCAGTGACTTTTCTTTTTTAGAGTTTAAGTGCATCTCTTAAGGAAATATCCCACTGGGCAAGTGCTTCTGACTAAGAGAGGGAATCTTTA
This sequence comes from Carlito syrichta, assembly GCF_000164805.1. NCBI lineage: Eukaryota > Metazoa > Chordata > Mammalia > Primates > Tarsiidae > Carlito > Carlito syrichta. Next base: position 228,835 of record NW_007250949.1, on the reverse strand, counting down.
GGAAGTACTTGATGTAGCTTAGTGACTGCTCTGGTGGTGATCCTCAAAGACTGGCACAAAGGGATGTGGAGCTGTAGAGAATTTCAGGGAAAAAGATGAAACGAAGGTGCCGGAACGTTCCCACAACCCAGTTCCTGCTTTTTTGTCTCACATGTCTCTTGTGTCTGGGCCACCTCTCACTTGTTGTATACTGCAGTTAGGATGTGAAGATACTCTGAAGTGAAGGGCAGTCATGGGGAGATGAGCTGATGTGTCCTCAGGTGCTCTCCAGTCCTGATCCCCAGCTGGGCATAAGACAGGAGCATGCATGTGTGTGTATGTGTGTTTGTGTGTGTGGGTGTGTGAAGGAATTCTAAGATGATGTTGGAATAACACTGCTTCAGTCCTCAGGCAGCTTTCCATGTTGTGGTATTAAATGGGGCTCCCTGCTGTGTGGACATGGTGGTAAATCAATGATCACTTGTTCTTTAGAACCATAAAGTGAGTCTTTGTTGAATGTGAATTCCTGGGCAGCCAGTGCAGGATGCTTACATTGGTGGGTCAAAAGAAGTCACATCTGTTGTATGTGTTTAATCAGGGTTAATAGATACTTCATTGAGATTCCAGTGACCATAGTTCATAACCCTTTTCCATAGTTAGAATGGTAGAAGATTGTAACTACAGAGACCCTTATCAACTAGCCCACTCCCCACACTGTGGAGAAGTGTCAGCAGGATGTGAATGGGACAGATGTAGGGATGTATTTGGCCCCTCTCCCACTTAGGTGAGAAACCCAGTAGGTTACTTGGGGTCTCAGCTTCTGTTGCAGCTCACGTAAAATGGAACCTGTTACAGACATATTGTGAGCATGAGAGGTTTTGTAGAATGGAGTGTGATAGGCACACAGTACGTACTGTTGTCATCAGATTCAGAAGCCAAGTATGCACTGCCATGTGTGCATAGCTCTGGTCACAGTGGTTCTCAGTAAGTGCTTCCTTCCCCTGTCCCCAGAGACAAACTCTTAGGCTTTATTATCTTTGTCCTTATTTCCTTCTTAGACTGTAGTAGATTTGGGGCACTCACACTTCTGGAGGCTTCACCCTGGATTATGTTAGATATATTATGTTATACTCACTCAGTTTAAACACTTCCTTACATTATAAAACTAATAGAAAGAATTTTTATATTTTTACTTTTAAAACTGTTTAACTTTTAGAAATTATTTTCTCCTCCTCTGTCTTCTCTAATTCATTTGTGCATTTGGTCAGAGAGGAATAGCATGTGTGACGGGATGGAACTGAGAGGAGCACGGTGCTTGTGTGGAGAAATGCAGGTTATTGGTGGCTGGAGTGAGTACAGTGTGACTGGAAATGTGGTGTGAGTGGTGAGGCTAGAGAGGGCAGAAGTTAAAGTCTTGGAGGCCCTGCTGGCATTGGGAAGAAGTCTTGGAGGGACTGAGTAGAAGCATAACCTGATCTCTCCAAAAGACAAACTGACCACTGTGGCGGTATCATGAAGAATGAAAGAAAAGAGGGTCCAGATTGGTGACTGGGGCTCACTTAGGAGGCTGTTAGTGATCTAGGCAAAATGGCTACCCTAAGGTAGCCATCACTGTGGGGATGGGGCAAGGTGGGATGATTCAGGAGATATTGAAAAGCTGTTGTAGTCAGGTCTTAGAAACTGATGAAATGTGGGTGTGGTGGGGGGTTGGGTGTGGGAAGAAGAGACATTTCTGTCTTCAGAAGTTGAGTGAATGGTGGAATCATTTCCTGATGTAGGAAACTCAGGGAAAGGAGCAGCCTTGGAGAGGGAAGGAGATGGTTTGCTGGGATTGTGTGATGGCTGAGTAGACGCAAACAGTGGGCAGTCGGGAGTGTGGGTCTGGGCCAGAGAGCAGATGGGGGCATGAGGTCAATGTGGTTTGTGTGTGGGAACAGAAGAGGTTGCTTAGGTCCCTTGTGCAGTGCGAGAGCCTGGGACAGGACCCCAGGAGCGCCAGCAGCCAAGGCACAGGTGGAGGAGGAGGAGGAGGAGGAGGAGGAGGCGGCCAAGTGTGGACACAGGTGTGATGGCCCACAGGAGCAGGAGTGGGGGGACTTGAGGGCTTCTGACTGCTGCCTTGTCACCAGCTGAGAGTGCAAGGGTAGGAAGGTGGCAGGCTGCTGGAGGTAGAGGGGGCTGAATTCCCTAGCTTTTCCTAGCAGTTGAGCTGGAACCATGGAGGAGGCCTGAGTCTGGAGTGCTTACCAAGGGGTTGACACTGTTAGTTCTGGTGGCACCATGAGGCTAAGGGTGTGTGACACCGGCTAGTCCAGGACAACAGAGAAAAGAGAAGTGTGGTGGGTTTCAGGGTCATTTAGTCAAGAAATGAGGAGGGTCTGTCTCTTGAAAGACAACTCAGTATTACTGCTCTGAATTTCTAGTGATTTTTTTTCACATTAATGTGACTGTTCAAAGGAAGAAAACATGATTTTCAGAATTAAAAATGTTTGATGATTACAAATAAAGTCAATTGAAAATAAACACAGGGATTTGAGAATGTGTCTGGAAGTTCTGAATGAAGAAACGTTTGTTGTGAGGCACTTAGGTGCCACAAAACGAGGGGAACAAGGACCTCCTAGCCACCACCCTTCTTTTCCCTCACTTTGAACTTCAGGAACATCGCTTACTGAGGAATTCGTTCTAGTGTCGGGAGCTCACATTTTAGTGAGTTTTTCTCTGGGTAAAGTCATAATTCATTCCATTTAAATGTCAGTCCAACTTTGTTATATGAAGGAAGAATAATATTTGTGTTTCTCTAATTCAAATACATGGATCTTAAAATGCAGACACTGAAGTCATTTTATAGAAATGAGGTTTGGGAGTCCTCGGCCCCCTTATTAGAATCTCCTCCAGTCCTTGTCACCCACCGACTTAGTTGTTTGTTGGTTCAGACATCTAGTCACTGAGCAAATATTTGAGTGTCTACTTTGTGCAAAGCACTGGGATACAAAGATGAAAATACACAATCCTCCACTTTAAAGCTTATGTGTAATGAATATGCTGTGTTACTTTTTTTTTGCTTTTTGCTTTTACCCAATTTTAGATGTAAAACGGTTCACCTTCTTGTCTTCTTCTATAAGGGCTGTGTAGTGTCCCTTCTGTCAACTCACCATTGTTTTCTTAGCTTTGAGCATTTGACTTGTTTCCAGCTTTTGCTGTTATAAATATTACTGTGATGAACATTTTGTTCAAGCTATTTTTCTCTTTGAGTTTATTTGCTTGGGGCATGTTCCCCAGAGTGGGACTTTAGGGTCAGAGGTTGGTAACTGTTATCTGCCTTGTTCTGTATTTCCAGATTTTTCCATGAAGCCTGTAAGCAATGTTAGAGTACATTTCTATTTTCCTGTAGCCCCACCAAAACTGGAATTGTTATATTAATTTTTCTTATTTTTGCAAGTTATTTCCATATTTTTAAGGAAGTTGTACTTTTCTCTACATGTTAATGTGTTGTATTATATTTGACTAGATTAGGATGTTGTACAAAGCAAACCCCAAATCTCAAAGACTTTTAAAAAATGTGTTCTCACTCACTTTGCATGTTTCTTGTAGGGTGGCTGGGAGTGCGGTTCCACAGAGTCCCCCAGGGGCTAGGCTGATGCAGGAGACTCTTCCCCACCCCTATAGCTGCCACTGGGGGCTTCCTCAGTGTATTGCATGAAGAAGGGAGCAGGTTGGGGACTTCGCATGAGCTTTTAGCTGGTGATGTGGTCAGGATTACTTATGGAGCCTGGCTTAGCAGATGGAACTTTCAAGAGCATTCCTGTCTTTGCCTCAGCCCAGCCATCTTTTCTCCTGTTTGCTCATTGAAAGGTGGTACCTATAGAAACCTAGAAGAAACTTAGCTTAGTTTAATATTTTTGCCTCAGCATAGCCATTAGAAAGTGTTCAGACATTCTACTGTAGGACAAGCAGCAGCCTATCCCATTCCCCCCTCTGCAAATCTCCATCAGATGCAAGACCAGGACAGCTCAACCTTTTACTCATCTCTAGTGATTTCTTTGTACAGTAGGATTTGATCCTCAGTCTTCATATCAATTCTTAACATATTTTAGGTAATTGATTTTTATAAATTGTGTCTTTTCTTTGCTCTTCATATTGCATTATATTGTGTAAAGGTTTAAATAATAAGTTTTAGGCACATCTATGTTTTTTTGATATCTTTTGTCTATTACCACAATTTTATTTTTGCTCAAGCCATAGAATAAATTATTTTTCTTTGAGTTGCTTCATATGGATTTTATTTGGCTTCTTATGACACTTCAAATTTATTTAAATATATGATATCAGGTAGTTTTAATGTAAGTTAACTTTGATCCTTGGTGATGCCTGTTCAGGAACATTTAAGAAAATCCCAAGCAGCATCTCTTCATTTAACAAACTAGGAATAGAAAAGAACTTCCTTGACTGGAAACAGGGCATTAGTGAAAACTCATAGGACTGGCAGTAAAAGACTGAAAGCTTTCCTCCTATGATCAAGAATAGGACAACGATATCTGCTCTTGTTACTTCTATTCAACATTGTATTGGGGGAAAATTAGGCGAGAAGAAGAAGTAAAAGGCATACAAATTATAAAGGGAAAAGTAAAACTATCTCTGTTCAAAGATCTTATGATCTTATATAAAGAAAATCCTAAGGAATCCACTAAAAAACTCTTAGAACTAATATACAAATTCAGCAAAGACACAGGACACAAGATCAATTTGTAAAAATAGTAGTATTTCTATAATCAAGCAGTGAATAACCCAAAAATAAAACTAAGAAAAAAGAATTTCATTTATAATAGTATTAAAAAAAATAAAATAGGGGCCAGGTGTAATGGCTCACGCCTGTAATCCTACACTTTGGGAAGCGGAGGCGAGAGGACTGACTGAGCCCAGGGGTTCAAGACCAATCTGGGCAACTTGGTGAGGCCTTGTCTCTACAACAAATCAAAAAATTAGCTAGGTATGGTGGTATGCGCCTGTGGTTCCAGCTACTTGGAAGGCTGAGGTGGAAGGATCGCCTGAGCCCAGCAGGTTGAGCGGTGGCTCTGAGGGTGCTACTACACTCCAGCCTGGTTGACAGAGTAAGATTCTGACTAAAAAAATAAAAAGATAGGGCCAGGCACAGTGGTTCATTCATGCCTGTAATCCCAGCACTTTGGGAGGCCAAGGCGGGAAGATTGCTTGAAGCCAGGATTTCAAGACTCTGTCTCTACAAAAAACTTAAAAAAAAAAAAAAATCCAGGCATGGTGGCTCAAGTCTGTAGTCCCAGCTATTTGTGATCACCTGAGTTGAAGAGTTTGAGGCTGCAGTGAGCTGTGATTGTACCACAGCACTCTAGCCCGGATGACCTGTGTCTTTTTAAATAAATGAATAAAAAGTAATTTAGGAAATTTAGCAAGAGAAAACACTGAAAACTACAAGGCATTGCTGAAACAAATTAAAGAGGACCTTAATGAGTGGAAAAGGTATCCTACATCCATGGACTGGAAGACAACATTGTTAAGGGGGCAGTGCTCCCCAAATTGATCTACAGTGTTACTGCAATCCCTATTAAAATCCCAGCTGACATCTGTTTTTTGTAGAAATCAATAGACCAGTTTTAAAATTCCTATGGAAACGCAAGGACATAAAATAGTTTTGAAGAAGCAGATCAAAGTTGGAGGATTCATGCTTCCCAGTTTAAAAAATTTTATAGGCCGATCATAGTGACTCATGCCTGTAATCCCAGTACTTAGGGAAACTGAGGCAAGAGAATTGTTGGAACACAAAAGTTCAAGACCAGCCCAGGCAACATAGCAAGACCTTGTCTCTACAAAAATAAAAAAATTAGCAAAGGTGGTGGTGTACACCTATAGCCAGCCCCAGCTACTCAGAAGGCTGAGGTGGAAGGATCACCTGAGCCCAGGAAGTTGAGTTTGCAATGAGCTGTGATTGTGCTACTGTCCCCCAGCCTGGGTGACAGAATGAGACTTCAACTTTATAAAAATTTTATTTAAAAAAAATTTTTTTAAAGCAAATCTACTGTATTCAAGAAACAGTATAGTATTAGCATAACAATAGACATATAGAGTGGTCGGGATAGAATCAAGAGAATAAAACTTTTTGGCCACACTCAGGTATAGGCAGATGCACTCATAAATCACCCATCATGAAATGCACAAACACATTAAAAGAATCTCCAAAAAAAATTCACTGAAGCTGGAACAACACTAGTTGGTATACTGATGCCGATGGGTTCCTAGAACGTTTCCTTAGCCAGGGATGCCTGTGCTATAAGGGACTTGCCTCCAAAAGATAATTCCTTTTTCGGGGGAGGATCACCCCTCACATATCTGATAAAGGATTTGTACCTTGAATATATAAAGAACTCTTAAAACTCAACAATAAGAAGACAAACCAATTAGAAAATAAGCAAGGGATCTAAACAGACAGTTCTCCAAAGATTGTATACAATAATTGATAAGCACATCAAAAGTTGCTCAATATCATTAATCATTGGGGAAACACAAATCAAAATCACAGTGAGATATCACTTTGTACCCACTAAGATGGTTATAATAAAAAGTGCAATAACAAGTGTTGATGAGGATATGGAGAGACTAGAACTGTCATACACTGCTTTTTGTAATGTAAAAGGGTGCAAAGCTTTGGAAAGCTGAATGTTGGAAACAATTGACTGAACATTGGAAACAACTGAGTTGGGAAAACAATTTCTCATTATAACCCCACAGTTCCACTCCTAGGTATCTATCCAATTTGTGTGGAAAACATATGTCCACACAAATACTTGTACACAGATGCTCATAGCAGCTTTATTAATAATAGCCAAAAGTAAAAACAGCCCAACTCTAACAGCTTAGTAATGTGCAAATAAATCATAAACCCATGCAATGGAATAATATTTAACAACAAAAGGAATGAAGTATTGATACATGCTATAACATGGATGAATCTTAAAGACATTAGGCTAAGTGAAAGAAATGGGTCACAAAAGGACACATATTATATGATTCAATTTATATGATATGTCCAGGACAGGCAAATTTATAGAGACAGAAAGTAGATTAGTGATTGCCAGGGGTTGGGGTAGAAGGGAGTGGAGAATGATTGCTAAAGGGTCTGGAATTTCTTTTTGGGGTGATGAAAGTGTTCTGAAATTAACTATGGTGATCATGGCACAACTCTGTGAACACATTAAAAATCATTATGCACATTTAAAATGATCTGTATGTGAATTATTCTTTTAATAAAGCTGTTAGAAAAAATAGCAAAAAATTCAAGTACTTAAACTATTATCTCTCTCACAGCTTCTCTTGGCTAAATAGTTCCATTTATTTGTCAACTCTTTTTTTTTTTGAGTTGAAGTCTCACTCTATTGCCCAGGCTGGAGTGCAGTGGCATGCTCATAGCCACCCCAGTGTTGACCTGCTGGGCTTCAGCGGTCCTTCTGCCTCAGCCTTCCAAGTAGCTAGAACTACAGGCACGTGCTACCACGTGCAGCTAATTTTTTATTTTATTGTAGAGATGAGATCTTGTCAAGTTGCCAGGGCTAGTCTCGAACCTGCAGGCTCAGGTAATCCACTCGCCTTGGCTTCCCAAAGTGCTGGGATTACAGGCTGAGCCACCGAGCCCGATCTGTCAATTCTTGACAGATACATTAGGGTCATTTTCATTTGTGTACATAGAGTTATATTCTTTTTGAGTCCCCTAAGTTGTGCCTTCCTACTTAAAGTCAGATGGCAAGGTAAGAGGAAGAGGCAGGGGGAAGAGGGAAACAGCTGGGGACAGGGAAGCCCAGGATCTAGGGTGGGCCCCCTTTCCAGGCCGTGCTAGTGAGGGTACTGTATCCCTGTCCCCGGGGCAGGCCTCACATTTTGGTGGCACCATTTGCTATACACCTGGCTGACCTTTCCACATCTGTAAAAGGAGGAGTGGATATTAGGGAGAAAGTATGAGAAGTACCTGGTGCAGCACAGGTGCTCTGTGTGTAGCCTGTATTCCTGTAAACAGGAGCAGTGTTATTCATTCAGCAAACGCATGTTGACCTCCCTACTGTTGCACAGTTTCTGAGAGTCAGAGCTGAAAAGGGCATGAGATCACAATCTTAATGACTTAGTCTGCAATGCATTTCTATCCTTTCATTGTAAAGAATAGAAAAATCTTTTTGGAGTAAAATATCTAGTTAGTAGACATTTTCTATAGTAATCACTAGTTAAGAAGGAGTTTGAGTCTTTAAGCCAGTGTAGGCTTTCTTATTCTCTACATAGCAAACTGTATAGTAGTAGTAACAGATAACATTTGTGAAGCTGCTCACAAGTATTGTCTTACTCACAGCCTTCTGAGAAGCTTCCCTGCAGCAGGCTGCACTGGTACAGTGGACCACGAGGAAAAAATCCAGTTTTGAAAATCTAATAATTGTGTCAGGTACTCAATAGAGTGTTCCCTCATTCAATAGTTTATCAAAGGTCTGTTAGATGCAAATCCCACTAATTTGTGTCTCCAAGAAGCCAGGGACTTCGTTTTGCTCTCTCCCATCCTGTATTTGGAACATCACAAGTACCCAAGGTATTAATTAGTGAATGACTAATTTACTAATGATGAAGTGAGTGATGAGAGGAATCCAGCACAAGCTGCAATGATAATGACCTTGCATTCACCCTGAGAACTAGGCAGGTCATGGAGGGAGTGTCTTTGCTTCTTGTAGTAGGTGAGGAAATTGATGCTGGCAGGAAGTGACTTACATAGGAGTTAGGCAGCTTATAAAGGAGTGGGCACTAGAACCCAGGTCTCCTGACTCCGTCCTTCCACTGTATAGTCTAGGCTCACCCAACTTCGAAAGCAAACGTAGTGATTTTTTTCTCACAAACATATTGCCTGTGGGAGTGTATCCCTTCCCATCATGGGGTGACCCTGTAGGACCTCAGCAGGGGAATCACTGTGGAGCAAGGCACCAGAACCACTGTTCTGGTTTAGCTAGGCCTGCTCTAAATGGGTTGCCTCGCATAATTTTCCTTTCGCGTCCTTAGACTCATTTTGTACATTTTCTTGCACTGCTGTTTGCATTCTCACACGGATATCAGATTTGAAAATGTGTCATTTTGTCCTTTTTTAAGTAACTTTTTCTATTTTAAACCTGTGGAACATCATCTGAGTATTTAGGTTGGGGAAATCTTCAGCCTGAATCTCCACGTTCCCAGGGTGCTTGCCAATCAGAGGCTAAAAAAATAGTGCTGTAAAAATCAGTCCAAGGCAAGGCTGGGTCTGTCAGCTGACATGTTTCCATTACATAAGAAAAATGAGTTTTGGGGACATGTCTAACTACACACTGTTAGCTCTAGCTCTTCATTAAATTGTGTGGATTAACTAAGAGCTGATGGACTAGACTGACTGGATGACTTTGGGCCTAGTTCTGCCTTTGCTGCTGACTTTTTGTGAGCTGAGGCCATTGTCACACAGAGCCACATCTAATCACGACCAGGATGGGTGTTCCTTTTGAGTTGTTGGGATGTAGAAGACACTAGGGATAGAGCATGGTTTTTTTTTTGTTTGTTTGTTTTTTGTTTTTGAGTTGGAGTCTCACTCTGTCACCCAGACTGGAGTGCAGTGGCCGCTCCCAGCCACCGCAGCCTCAACCTGCTGGGCTCCGGCGATCCTTCCGCCTCAGCCTTCCAAGTAGCCGGAATTACAGGCATGCACTACCACGCCCGGCTGATTTTTTTGATTTATTGTAGAGATGAGGTCTCGCTGCCCAGGCAGGTCTCGAACCCGCGGGCTCAGGCAATCCACTCACCTCAGCCTCCCAAAGGCGCGGGATTACAGGCTGAGCCACCGAGCCTGGCGAGCATGGTTATTTTAAGAGTTACTATATGAGTCCTCTTTCTAGGATTTTTTTATACTAATTTCTCACTCAGAGCATGTATCGTCTCCACCTTCAGGATCCAGCACAAATGGCACCTCCTCTCTTCCCTTCCCCCTTGTCTTCATATCTTATTTCTTGAGTACCTGTTTTGGGTTAGATTAAAAAGATGGAGCCCTTCCCTCATAGAGCCCCCAGTGGAGTGGCAAAAGGTTCTTTATCAGCACAAGCATAAGCAGTACAGATCAGGATGTCAGGCTGTTGGGGGCAGGTGGCACAGCCCAAGGGTCCTGAGGACCGTGCCAGTAGCCTATGCAGGGTCATTCATGTTTGTGGTACCTTTGCTTGGTGTGGTCTGAGGCACGTAGCGCATACCCAATGAGTTCCTCCCACAGAAAGAGCTTCCCTACCTGCTTCTGAGACCTGCTGTGTGAGGGAGCAGTTTGTTCTGGGGTTTACCTTCATTTCCTCTAAGGTCATAGGAAGAAAGGCAAGCTTTTTAGCACCTCCTGCATGTTCCAAAGGGGAGGCCTCAGTAAGCACTTTCTGCATCAGGAGCTTTTCTTTCTTCTTCAGGCCAATTTTAAGAATAATATTAACTGGCACACCTTTCTCTGGGATCTTCAGAACCACCTTGATTTTCATCCTCGCCATAGGAATCACTGCCTGGTATTCTCTATTCATACTTTCTGCTCCCTCGTGAGCCCAGGAAACAATTTAGAAACCAGACCTCTGTTGCAGATAGAGAGTGAGTGATTTCAAAGGATCTTTCCCGAATTTTCCACAAGTGACTACTTGGTTTGTTTCAAAACCTTTTAAATTCTGCTCAGTTTAAATGGCATTAGTTTTTAGGGCTGTCAGTTTGAATCTAGCACTTAGCAGGATGATCTTGTTTTACTCTGCACAAGTGTGACTAGGGTTCAGGGAGCAAGTTAGTTGGGAAAAATCAGCCAGGCAGGCCAGACACAGACAAGACTTCTTACCTTGTGGTATCATTCTAAAGTTCTTGAGTGGAAGACTGAAACTTTCTGGGGTCCAAACTGCTCCAGCCGGGGGAGAAGCCCCTCAGGCTTCTATGTCTGCTTGGCGGGTCTTCAAATAGTGTGGGACACAGGGATGCTGGACTTCCCTGCTATTTGGAGCTGCATAGGTTGGTGGAAAGTGTTGGAGCTGCATAGGTTGGTGGAAAGTGCTTTTGGAGCTGCATAGGTTGGTGGAAAGTGGGACCTTGACTGAGTCCTGAGTCAGGGAGGGCTGAGTTCATGTGGAATTTAGGGCTTGTGGCCAGGTAAGGGGGTGTGGTAAGTGAACGCGCATCGCAGGTGTTAGTTTGTGTGCAGGTCTCTGAGGACAGTGAGCTCATTAGGTAGTCACTGAGCACATGCTTGTCAATGATCAAGCACATGCTTGTCAATGATCGAGCCAGGAAATCTAACCTAGGACTCAGGAATGGACACTGGTGGTGGGATACAAGTTGAAAGAATGAGGCCATTTTGTTTTGTCTTCAGTGACCTTCTAAGCTCATGCTGTCATTCACCTAGTTGCAGCCACTGTCATCTCGTTAGGAGCCACTGCAGTAACTGTCTTGCTGTGTCTCAGACATGCGAGGCAGGCTTCCCTTGCCTTTTTTTGCTGAGGCTGCCTGTGCCCTGGAGGCCCACATGGCTCACTCCTTCCTGTGTTGTCTCAGGGATCGCTTTTTCTGTGAGACTTCCTCTGGTCACTGTTGAGTAGTGGTCTCCTTTCCTCCTATCTTCTTTCCTTCCTTTGTTTTTCTGCATAATACCTACTGTGTGGGTCACCAGTACTAGGATATAGACTCCACAAAGGTATGGGTTTGGGGCTGTTCTGTACTCTCTTTAATTCCCAGCACCCAGAATACCATGTGGCCACACGAGCACCTGATAACTAGGGGTTGAAAGAATGGAAAATAAGCAGTAGGGTGGCTAGGTTACCAGTGCATTCCCAGTGGGTATAAATGAGTCTATGTTGATTCAATTAAAACAAATTCCCTTTTCATTTCTGCTTTGATTTATTTAAAAATCCTCTTTTCTCATTTTTTAAAATACAAAATACACACTATACATTTTCACTTCAAACTTCCATTCTATTCCAGTCCTATGCTCTATCTCCCCTTAAAATGTTACAGTCTAAGCAGAGCTTAAAAATCACCTACTTTATGAACAGGGAGTCTTGTGCTAAGTCCAAGGTTGTCTGCTCCATCTCATTACATGTATATCAGAGCTGGGGAAGGGAACCAGCACGTATTGTTTGCCAGATGAAAGACAGGCATTCTCCTCCATTATCTAAGCTAATCCTTGGTCTACTGGGTGTACCTTGTTATCCACATATAATGAGTGGAAACAGCCAGGCTTGGTGGCTCAGCCTTTAATCCCACACCTTTGGGAGGCTGAGGTGAGTGGATTACCTGAGCCCGCGGGTTTGAGACCCGCCTGGGCAGCGAGACCTCATCTCTACAATAAATCAAAAAATCAGCCGTGCGTGGTAGCGCATGCTGTAATTCCGGCTACTTGGAAGGCTGTGGAGGAAGGATTGCCGGAGCCCAGCAGGTCGAGGCTGCGGTGGCCAGGAGCGGCCACTGCACTCCAGTCTGGGCGACCGAGTGAGACTCCAACTCAAAACAAAACAAAACAAAACAAAATAATGAGTGGAAACCTGCAGTTCTAGACAGGGAGACTGAAATGATAGGATTTCTTGGGTCATATGGCCAGTGAGACTCAATGACCAGGCCATTTGTTCCTAGCCTGTGCTTGGTGGCAGGAGAGTCTAGAGTGAGCTCTCCAGGTCTCAGTGTCTGAGGGTGCTGCTTATGGAGCCACCTGTGTTTCTGCAGGACCAGTGTGTGTTCCACTGCTCTGCCAGTAAACATGTTCTCAGGTTGACCTTGTCTCTGTGGAAACACTTTTCCCTCCTTTAAGCCAGTGTGTGTTTGGGCGATACTCGTGGGATTTTGATAAGAAACCAAATGGAAATCTCAATGATCATGAGACTTGATGAATAATTTGTGTCACAAAGATTGAAAACTCAGCCCTCACAAAGTCAATTTTAAGAGGTCACTTGAGTACAACTACTTCATTGAAACTATTTCACCAACTGGCAGCAAAGCTTATTTGCAAACAAGTCTTTCTGGTGTCCTGACTCCAGACAAAATGGTAAGTCTGTAGTTTGTCCACAACTGGTCTCTGCCATGTGGAAGAGTGGCAGTTTGTGCAGGAGAGTCATGTTTTCTGTGGGAAAAGGAGAGAAGAGATAGGGTGATTAGGCAGAGGAAAGGGGAGTGGGGAAGAGAAAGGTCCTGGACTACTGAGAAATATGGCATAGACACGCCTGAACTCTGAGGTTTCCTGAGAATCCATTCCCTGGCTCTATTCCTTCCCTCAGTGACTGTCACTGAGTAGCTGCAGGTACCATGATAGGCACAGGAAAGCCAGGTGACTCGAGTATGATCCTCCAAGGGCTAACAACCTGATTGGGGAAATAGGAATGCAGCCAAGTAATGGCATCCTAGAGAAACTTTAACAAGTTGGTGGGTGGAGAGTCAGTGGGATGGGGTGGTGCTTCTTGGAGGAGGTGATACCCAAACTGGACTTTGGGTAGGAGTTGACCAGGAAAGGCAATCTCAGTGCCCTGCACGGGTGGCTTTTCAGGTCTGGGTGGCCAAGGCTGCTAGGCAGGCCAGAACTGGGGAGGTCCTAGAAGGTCTTTTGTATGCAGCTGCCACATTGAAAGGTGTGTCGGTGTAGTTAGATGTGCAGCGGAAACAGGGTCCAAGGAGGCATACAAGCCAGCAAGGAGAAAGGCAGTAACATACACGCAGAATGCCCTGAAAATCTTACAGTACTGGTGGAAATCGTGGGGTAGCTCTTTACCTACTTTACTGGTATTTGAGCACTCAGTTTACCACACTTCAGGGCCTTGGTTATGTTTTTGAATTTAGTTTGGTTTTTAGTAAAAGCCTCAATGCTCTGTATGTTTCCATACTCCCATCCCAATTCTAAAACATATAAGGTCTTATTCGTGGCAACTTGCTGGTAAAATTAGAGACAATTTCAAAGCTTCTTTTTACTCTCTTTGTCTCACATTTCTCTGATGGGAAAAAGCCTGGAAGACAAGTGTGTTAAAGAACTGGCTGTTCTTGTAAGTATTTGAGGAGAACAGCGTGAGTCATTGTAGCTTTTTGCTGGTATTTTAGTATCCGGTTTATTTTTAAACAGTTCTGTTCTACTGGAGTTTCTTCCGTGGTTTCTGTTACCATGGCTCCATAATATTTCCTCAAATCTGCTTGTTCATACTTTCACACACTTCAGCATCAAATTTACAGTTCCTTACAATCAGAGGATCTTATTCATAATGTCCAAGAATATTTCTCCAGCTGCAATTGCATTTTTCTCCTAATGGGAAAAGTCCATTGTCTCTACCACTTACAGATGCTGGAAAGAGAGAGGGTCTGGTTCTGTGAAGGACAGTGCGAGGGGAGGAGGGGCAGCTGTGAGGGTACCCATCAGGGCTGAGTGGGTGGACTCATGTCATCTGTGTAGAGCTACTTCCCCTTTAGATACCATGGTTGAGAATGCAAGATGGGCAGGCTGTGTTTGCTTAGGAAGAATTAACTTTGTACATTTTGGTCCAGATAGCTGACAGACCCTTGGTTCTTGGGTCTCCTCAAGCATGAGCATGGGTTTGTTCTCATGCTCTTATTTATTTAGTCATTTATTTTTGGACTAGAATTTAGGCTTCCACTTTAGGTAGGCCTCTTGTTTCGAGAATCTTAGTCCAAAGAAAAACAATGCTGGTCCTCAGAGTCACTGGCAGAGTTTGCCTTGCCCTATCTTCCAGGCATTTGAGATTATTCAAGGAGATAATTTTTTAATGTTTCATTGTTTTAAGAAATGTGTATTTCTTAAAGGACTGTTCAGGAGTTAAAGAAAGTCCCAGAGGTATGTCGAACCATGGAGATAGTTTGTTTCCGATTTCATAACATCTTTGACCTGGACTTTTCAGGGATAGCTAGGTTCCTCTGACACATAAAGGTAGTGTCAGAGTAGGTTCTGAGCAGTACTTGGGACTTAGTATAGGGAACGTGTCTTTGTTTTCAAATTCTACTATAAATATAAATGCTGACTCAGTGATTGAGCAATTTCTGATACTTGAGAACTTGAAGTACACTGTAACTGACTGAACCTTTTGTCTCCTAACTCACTTGGTTCCTCTGATTCAGAGGTGACCCCTTTTTGAAGAACAAAAGCAACATTAAAAGTATGGACTTCTAGTGGCATGTGACTCTGGGATGTACTGGAGGCTACCCAGGAGACTCCAGGTGAGAATTTCTTACTTAGTGACTGTTCAAGCTGGCCATTGTTGAATTGATTTTTTTTTTAAAGAATCACTAAAAAATTAAATTTTGCACTCAACTAAATAAACATTTGTGATTAATAGTCTGAGTAACTAGTCTTTTTTTCTTTCCTGTGAAATCTAAGAGATGTTGGTATATGGCCTTCATGGGTGAAATTGATAACAATAGTACATTATTATAAAGATTTTATCAAGTCAACACTTTTATTTGCCACCATTTCACTGATAAAGATCCCAGCATGTGTCTGTCAATTTCAACAAAAGTTAGGGAGAACCTGTTGTTATGTGTGAAATACACTTGTGGTACTTGTCTTCTGCAGGGGAAAGCAGACTGTACACAGGTAAAAATTCAGGTGGTGCCGCTTGCTTTGGAGACATATAAATAGAGTGAGGATAGAAAGTAGCAGGCCAGCATTGGTGATGGTGGGAGGCATGGCTAGATTCCCTGAGCAGTGGCCCAAATGGTAAGAGGGAGCGGGGCCATGCACTTACTCCAGGGAAGAACATTCCAGGCAGTGGGAACAGCATGTGCAAAGGTCTGAGGCAGGGATGAGCTTAGTATGTTCAAGAAACAATGGGCAGATCCTGGTGCTGGAGCAGAGCAGGGCCAGCAAGTAAGGGAGAGTAGGGGAGATGTGTGGGAGGGCAGGCAGGGACCAGGTCATGACAGAACTTGTAGCACAGGAGAAAAGTTAAGGTTTAACATGCAGTGGGCTTGGAGAAAGGAAGTGGCATGATTTGAGTATTTACAAAGGTTGCCCTGAGGAGACTAAAAATTGGAGATAAGGGTGGATTTTCTGTCTCTCTATAAGATTGGGGCTCCTTGGGTAAATATTAAACTTTTGTTTTCACTTTAGCTTTGAAAATTGAGTTATGAACACCACCTACATCCCTTGGGATTGGGGATTCTGTGAAGTTTTCTGGGCTCTTTTGAAAGAGAGATATTATGTAAGTAAACATATCCTGGTTTTATTTTAAAGATGAGGGGTACAATTTGGGATTAGGTACATAAGTGGTCATAGTGCAGGTAAAGTTTAGGCCTCCCTTTGGTCCACACTTTCCCTGGTTTGAGATCAGGCACCCTTAGTGATGTTATGTGCCGCCTCTTCCTCCCCTGGCAGTTTCCTGCTACTCCTAGTCCCTTTCTTATAGTATTACCCTGGTTGTTAACAATAACAACAACATGATCTTTGCAAAGCCCTGTTAATTTAGAAAATATTACTGTTAATAGTATGTAGAGGCCAGGTTCGGTGGCTGAACCTGTAATCCCAGCACTTCGGGAGGCTGAGGCTAGTGGATGCCTGAGCCTGTGGGTTCGAGACCAGCCCGGGCAACTTGGCGAGCCCTCGCCTCAACAATAAATAAAAAATTAGCTGGGCACATGCCTATAGTTCTGGCTACTTGGAAGGCTGAGGCTGAAGGGTCGCTGGAGCCCAGCAGGTTGAGGCTGCAGTGGTTGTGTGTGTGCCACTGCACTCTAACCTGGGCAACAGAGTGTGAGTCTAACTCAAAAAAAATAAAATAAAAAGGAATAGTGTGTAGAATAGTTCTCAATCTAGTCAGTAGCTGGAAGATTACAAATTATGGGGAACTCATCTAGGTTAAACCACACGGGAATTTTTGTGCAGAAATATACTGGTTCCTTCTTCCTTACTGTTCTTGTACTAGAGTTGTGCCATCAGAACCCTAGGTAGTCCCGTTGATACTGACTTTGTGTGTCTGCTACCTCCCCACCCCGTTTTCACCCTCACCTAAGGTTTCTTTTGTCTGGGATCTCCTACCCTCCCCCTGCTCTATACCTGCCTGATTCCTATTCAAGGTTCAACTTGGTGTCACTGGCAAAAGCCACTGCCTCAGCTCCCTGGGTAGAGAACAGCTACTTCTGTCCTCCCATTGGTCTTGAGGAGTGATAGACAGTATTTGTTCTATTTTCTTTTCTTTTTTTTGAGTTGGAGTCTCACTCTGTTTCCCAGGCTGGAGTACAGTGGCACACTCAAGGCCACTGTAGCCTCGACCTGCTGGGCTCAGGCAATCCTTCCATCTCAGCCTTCCAAGTAGCTGGAACTACAGGCATGTGCCATCATGCCTGGCTAATTTTTCTTAATTTGTTGTAGAGCTGAAGTCTTGCCAAGTTGCCCAGGCTGGTCTCGAATCTGTGGGATTATAGGTATGAGCCACCACACTTGGCTTGTTCTATTTTCTAGATGAGGAAACTGAGACTCAGAGAGGTTAAGTGACTTGCCCTTGGTTATCCAGCTAGCTTGCAACAAGACTGGAATTCATTCATCTTTCATTTGTTTTCTCACGCCATTGTCTCATGTATGCTCAGCACTGCCCAGCCTTGAAATACAGCTGCGAACAAGGCAGGCCTAGGTCACATGTCTCTCCTCACCAACCTGAGCTACTTGAGCAGATACGCTTCTAGAATAGACACTTCCAGGAAGCACTCAGTGAATGCTGAGCAAGTGAGTGAGTGAATGAATAAATGAATGCCTGCATCAGCATTCTACCCTGGCAGAGCCCTGCTGGCGCACTGCCTCCATTATCACCCAGCCTTGTGTTCTCAGAATCACACGCACGCTACTCGCTTCTGCCTTGCCTTGGTGTCTTCATTGCCTGCATCTCATGCTGAAGGCTGTACAACCTGGTGGCCTGGGTAAGACTCTGGGGCTGGATTTGAACCTCAGCTTTGCCACTTACTAGCTGTGTGACCTTGGGCCAGTTCATTTAGACACTCTTATGCTTCTGTTTCATCATCTGTAAGATGAGAATGTTGATAGTAACTGTCTTGCAGGGCTATTCAGAGGATGATACATGAGACCAAGCTCCATAAATATTATTGACTATCATTACTTCTGCCTTCTGGTGAGTACAGGAACAGCATCCCACACAAATCTGAACATCTTAGAAACCCCTACACTGTTAGCATGGTGTTTGGCACATGCTCAGTGCTTATAAACACTAAAGGAGGGAAGGAAGATGGTGTCCTCGTGGTTGATGGTTATAGGACTGCACATGACTGTCCCAAGGAGGATTTCACCAACATGAGGAGCATCTGACAGCTGCTAAGTGGGGAGGACCATGGTCCTTGTGAGGCCCTTGGAACAAGTCAGCTTTGGGTGTTTTTTGGGGGGGTGGTCTTTTTTGCTGCTGTCCTGGGTTTGACAGTTTCCTTGTTTTGTACTACTCAGTTTTTCCCTGCTACCTACCTCTACCCCATCAGACTTGATACTTTTGTCCAGTAAATTACTACATTAGCTCATGTATTGCCCAGCATTTTTAGGTCTTTGCTGCATCTGCTGCAGCCTCAGTGGAATATTTTTAAAATTATCAATTTCATGTGCTTACTATTTTCAGTCTTTTTTTTTTTTTTTGCATTATCATTTCATTCTGTCATCCAGGCTGGAGTGGTTATTGTAGAGATGAGTCTTGCCAAATTGCCTAGGCTGGTCTCAAACCCCTGGGCTCAGGCAATCCTCTCACCTCCACCTCCCAATGTACTGAGATTACAGGTGCAAGCCACTGTGCCTGGCCCTATTTTCATTCCTTTAATCAAAGAAGCACATCTAAATACATTTAACTTGCAAAGAGTATAGTATACCAGGAACTTGAACATTAACTCAAATTAAAATCTTAAGCCAATCTAACATCTGTTTCTAAGATAAGAATAACAGTAAGAAGTAAAATATAATTACTTCAGGGATAAATTTGCTTTTGTACTTCAGCTGCCAGTAACTTTCATTTTGTAATTCTTAAAATTTTCCCATTGACTTAAACCAGATTGAGTGACTGGATAACCAAAACCATGGAGGGGTACTATTTTTTATCGGCATGCTTTTTGTTTTTTCAAAGTGACCTATTTTTATACTTCTAAATGCATTTTAGAAGCTTCTTAATTAATTTAAAAGTAAGACAGGCTATCATTTTCATAATTAATTCATCCAAAAACATTCCCCTCATTTAATGTGTGTGAATGTGGGCATCCCTGTACTTCTTGGGTCAAGATTGAGTAGGTGTCTCACCTGTGCTGGGTTCTGCATGAGACATGAGGACATGAGGGTCCAGAGAGAGACTGGATGCTGAGGCAAGGGTGCTGAGCATGCCTGGTGGGGAGGCCTAGGGCTCCAACCTGGTGGGCCTGGTTCTACCGCATCTTCTGGCTGTGCAGCTGGAACATAGAGCATGGGGACTGGGAAGGCATGTCCCCTGGGACGAGGTTTGTCTGCAGGTCACAGAGAACCTCAAAATAACAGTGATTTAAAGAGAGAAGTTTATTTTTCTCATTCTCAAAGTCCAGAGGCGGTACCCAAGGGCTGATGGACACAGACTTCCTCTGTCTCATGTTGTGTGTGATTCTGTTCCCAAGTCATCCTATGTTTCAAGATGGGGAAAGTATGACATTCATATTCAGTACAGCTTACTTTGTGCTAGGATTGGGATACAAAAATAAACTCCATGTGATTCCTGCCCTCAAGGATCTTTCGTTCTCATGGGAGAGACAGATATGTGTATTTCTCATTTCCACATAAGGTTGAAAAAATGAGTCTCGTATGAGAGAAACATGGTACTTAGGGTAGGCCAGGCAACAGAACAGTAACATCTGACCTTGACCTTGAAGAATAATAAGTATCTTGACAGTCATCTGAGAAGAAGTTCTAGAGAGAACAAAGAATGTGAAAGGAAGTACAAAGACGTAGAGGGGCAGGGCTTTGCTTGGAGCACCAGGGTGGTGAGTGTGGCCACAGGGTCTAGATGGTGGGTAACTCTCCTGCATTGTCTGAGTTGAAGTAGGTCATCTTTCTAGAAGGCACATCATACAATTTGGAAAAATGTCCCTGGCTGTGTAGTTAGTGGGACATCCATTCTAAAAGGTAAACAAACTAACCTTGAGAGAAAACCAGGCAGAATCATTTTGGGTAAATCATCACTTACTCTTCTTCTGCCCATACTTTGGAAGCAGAACTATAAGCCATTTCCAGGCATGTGGCTCTCACCTAATACTTCACAACCCACTGACCCCTCAGTGTTGTCACTGTGCTTGACATCCCAGAACCCACTGACAAGGGGTCTTCAATGAGAAGCCCTGGGACCCTGGGATCAGAGCACTGTCAACACAGGAGGCTATGGTTGCTGCTTTTTACTGGTTTTATAAAATGCACATACTAATTGCTATGGACTTTTCCTTTAAACTTTAGTCTTCATATGTGTAGGATGTGTGGCATGAATGAGATCTTGTGTTACCAACACTGTGATGTGGACATGCCTGGGAAGCATGGATTTTAAGTTGGCTGTGGCTGTTTCACGGTGAGACCCTGAGAATGAGCTCAAGCTTGGACGTTGGCTCTGGTGAGAACACCCACTCAGGGCAGCAGCAAGACCCAGAACTAATGAAGTCTGAAGGCACTCTGTAGCCATGAAGGTCGCTGCAGATACACACTCTTATGATTACTTGGCTTCTGAGGCGGAAGGATCGCCGGATCCCAGCGGGTTGAGGCTGCGGTGGCCGGGAGCAGCCACTGCACTCCAGTCTGGGCGACAGAGTGAGACTCCAACTCAAAAAAAATAAAAATAAAAAAATGATTACTTGACTTTAATCCACATGCGTTCTCCCACAATCTCTTGCTAGTAGGAGACTCTTAAAATATTTTAAACTCAGAGAAGTCTTCAGAGTTTGTTCAATCCCACTCTCTTCAAGTATAAGTAGGGGAGTGCTGAGAAGAAAAGGGACTTGTTCAAGGTCCCATAGCTGTTTCATGGCAAGTTTGGGATCAGGCTTTTAAGTTTTGACCCTGAGAGCTCTTTGCAAGAGTAAATAATGTCTTATGAATGATCAAAAATTATGTTCAGTGTAGTGATTGGTTTTATTTGTTTGGGTGTATGTGTGTGTTTTTCTTTAAAAATTGGTATTTCAGGCAGGGTATATCCAGTGATTCCCTTCACCAGCCTGACTATCTACAAGTGTCACTGGGGCACCCTTCTTGTCTCTGGGAGTGTACTGCATCGTGTTCAGACATTAACACCGGCCCTCCAGGATATCCATAGGTTACATACTCTGGTAACTCATATTTTTACCATTTTACAAATGATGTTTATTTACTTGAAGTTTCTTGAAAACAAAATAAAACCATCCTAATTTCTTACCAAGTATGGAATTAGAAGCTCTGGGGTCACCTCCTGCCTCCACCACAACTGAAGCCTTGTTTTCATGTGAATTCCTTTTCTTTTCCCTTTTCTGTCCACTTTTAATTAGTGCATAGTATTGCATGTGATGTTTCACAGCCTACAATATTCTCAGTTCATCGTTTGAAGCAGATAGTGAACTACATTCAGGACTGCCAAAGGCAGCTGTATTTTTTAGCCTGGGTGTGTCTTTGGGTCATTTTCCTCCTACACCTCTCAGGCTATGTTCCTGTCCTTTCTCATGGGTTTATATCTCTGCCCCTTAAACATTGACTGAGGCTGTCACGTTGAAATCTTGCTCTTTGAGCTGTACCTGAGAGGTTTGCCAAGTTTCTTTGGAATGCATGAGCCAGAGAGTCCTGGTGAAGCAGTGAGACAGAAGTAGAAGCTGCATATGCCATGATGTCCCCAGTCTGGGCTCCAACTGGGACTGACCTGAGACCCTGATGGCTGGCCATGAGGGCCTGATGTGTGAAGTGTGGGACCACCACACGAAGTCTATAGCTGTTGGAAACAACTGGAAGACACCCAGACAACAGGAAGAAGTACTTTTTATGCCATTGAAAAAAGCAGATCACAGGATGGCTTGTGGGCTGTGAGAATAGTGACCCAGGTGGTAGATAACAGGAGAAGGGCTGAGTGATGAGAGTGAGGGTGCTGGTAGGACTGGCCTTGACAGCTCCATGCTAGCCAAAGGATAAACATTTGAATTTCAAGCTGTTAGGCCGGGTGCAGTGCCTCACACCTGTAATCCCAGTACTCTGGGAGGCCAAGGCGAAAGGATTACTTGAACCCAGGAGTTCAGGACCAGCCTGGGCAACATAGTGAGACCTCATCTCTACAGAAAAAAAATAAATTAGCTGGGCGTAGTGGCGCATATGTAGACTTAGCTACTCGGGAGGCTGAGATGGAGGGATCATCTGAGCACAAGAAGTCAAGGCTGTGGTGAACCCTGATCATGCCACTGCATTCTAGCTGAGGCAACAGATCGAGACCCTGACTCAAAAAAAACCCCCCAAAACTGTCATGAGCTTAGCAGGGTGGGGCAGTCTGAAAAAGCAGAGCTGGAGATGCCTGAACAGGAATTGTAGCCTTGGAACTGATGTGCCTAACCAGGTATGATGGTGTGGAAGAGCTGCATTGAGTTAGACTATTTAGAAAAGTTTGTTTTTCCTTCATCTCCAAGATTTTTTTTTTAAAGTAGAAACAAGGTCTCACTATGTTGCCCGATCTGGAATGAACTGAGCTCAAGCAATCCTCCTGCCTCAGCCTTCCATGCTGGTAATCCAGGTACTTCCAGTTCCAAGGTAATTTTTTTTTTCTGTGGAAAGAAGAAGACTGCTCTGCTGTGTTGACTAAAACAAAGTAAGATGTGTTTTTCTCTTACTCTTTTTCTTTTCTTTTAGCAGTGATATTTGGGAGTATCAGCCATGTTTGTTTTCAGTGAAATGGTTCTGTGTCTTAGTGGAGTTCCTAAAATTCCTCTTCGTTTTGTTGCTTATTCTTCAGTTTGCATTGGATGGTTGTGTGCCATGAGGTGTTTTGAAATCCTCTGGTTTTCAGGTGATGGTAACAGCAACCATGAGTTCTGTCTACCTAGAGATGCTGGCTATTGTTTTAATCTCTAGAAGCACTTTGAGTATGTTCCAGCCCACACTACCAGCCCACACTGCCCAGACCAGTGGGTGCTTCCAGAGGGCCTAGAACTTGCTGAACTGTAGGCCTCAGTGTGCTCCCCTGTGAGGGAGGGGCAGCCTTTAAACCCAAGCATCTTGCAATGTGCAAACTGTTTTCCGTTGTTGAATTAAATGTACTACACAATGTTCCAGAGAGATATAAGTCACTGTATTTGCTGATCTTTATCTTTTCCTTTGAGAAATGTTCACTTTTCCAGATGAAATCATTGGAAACAAAATAGGTTGTGCCAGATAGTTGAACTATTAAAAAAAAATTTCCTGCTTTGCTAATGGTGCAAAGCAGTATCTTCACACAGGCCTTACTCCCTGAGTACCCCTCAGCTTGTAGAGGGCTAGAAAGAAGCCGGAGGCCCTCTCCTTTCTTCCAAAGGGCTGGCTGGACATACAGGAATAGCCTGAGCTGAGTCAAGTCTAGTAGCAGAGAGGACATAGGAATCTGTGAGCCCCAGCTGGCTTGTCAGGCGGCAGGAGGGCCTCTCTTGAGACTGGTGGTGGACAGCTGGGGTTGAGCCACACGTTCCCACCATGGTTGCTAAACCCACTTGTGGTTTAGTTCAGTGTGTGCAGTAGTGTTTATAAAAGGATTCTAACCACTAGAGTTCAAGCATCTTCACATAAATGCTCCAATTATTTTCCATTTGTGTATCTTCAGTCTGCATAAATCAAAATGACCTGAATTCCTCTGGCAGGTTTTTACAGATTGACTAGAAGCTGGGGCTGTAGCAGTGAATGAAACATAGTGGGAGATGAATAGCACAGACTGGAAGGACCTGGACCTTTACCTTGTACTAGGGGCTTAAGAGCAGTAGCATGTCTGATTTGCATTTAAGATAGTCACTGTGTTGAGAATAAAGTGGGATAAAGGGAAGCTGGGAGCCCCATTAGGGGAAAGTTGACTGTGACCACACAGGGCAGAGGTAATGGTGGCAGAGGTGGTGGAGAGAAGCAGTGAGTCTGATTATCTCCATGGCCTTGCAGAGTTCAGGCCAGTCTAGTAGGTGTGAGTGGTCCTCCCCACCCATGTGGTGTGATTATGCAGTATTCTGTGAGTCCTACCTGGGGGATCTCATGGGACCCTCCCTTCCTTCCATCATAGGGCCATTCATGAAACAAAGTGGAATATTTACCAGAGGTTTTACCAACTAGTTAGTTTTGTATTCTGAAAACACTGCATGCTGATAGTCTACTTTGTTTTTTTTTAAGTCAGAGTCTCATTCCATCACCCAGGCTGGAGTGCAGTGGCACTCTTGTGGCTCACCACAGCCTCAACTTTCTAGGCTCAGGCAGATCTTCCATGTTAGCCTCCCAAGTAGCTTGGACTACAGGTGCAGTGGCATGCACCTGGTTAATTTTTTTGATTTTTTTTTTTTTTTTGTAGGAATGAAGTCTCAGTAGGTTGCTGAGACAAGTCTCGAACTCCTGGGCTCAAGCAATCCTCCTGCCTTGGCCTCCAAAAGTGTTGGGATTATAGGCATAAGCCACTGTTCCTGGCCAACATTTTCTAATAGTTTAGGAGGTTGCAAAATGAGATGGGAAAGTCCTCTCCTCATCTTCACAGTGGCTCCCAGAGCAGAGTTGTACACATCCCTTGTGACCCACTGATACTTTCTGTGTATTGGCAAGCTTTTATGGATACCTGGTTGCTTTTCAGTACCAGTGGGATTGAACTGTATCTGCTGGGCTACAACTCCCTACTCACACTTTATGCGGCAGCATCTTTTCACATCTGTACGTGCAGTTCTGCCTCATGCTGTCTTTCACTGGCTGCCTGGTATGCCAACCCCACCAGTACGCTGGCATTTTGATTCTTGATGGATGCTGAGGTAGTTTTGTGTTTTACTGTTTTTTGTTTGTTGCTATTAAAAGTAACACCACAGGGAACACCCATACTTAGCTTTCTTGGCTGAGGTTATCTGTAGGATAAATTTTTAGAAGAAATAGATTGGTCAAAGAATAGGTGTTTTCTCTTGTTAGATATACATTGGGAAGGTATGCAACAGTGCATACAGCTACAGGTCTGTGGACGATTATGAAATGAATATACTTTAATTTTCAAGACCAGCAGCACGGATTTAAAAATCTGAGGTACCATGCAGCTTATCCATGATGCCAGATCACTCCTCTCTGAAGTACCCCCTGCCCTCCAGCAAGCACGTGGGTTCCTGCCCTGCTGGATGCTGGAACAGGCTCAGCACTCCCACCCTCTGCCTTTGCCCAAAAGGTCCCTCTGCTCTTCCCCCCTTCCCGCCTCCCCAACTCCAGCTCCCCCCCCCATCCCGCATGCCACTCCCATCTTCCTGGGTCCTCAGAGAGGCCACATTCTGTCTCAACAAGCCCCTCCCTCTGGGTCTTTTGTAGTGCCCTGTTTATCTGTGTTCTAGTGCTTTTCACACTCTGCTGTGTCTGTCTTGTTCACTGCTCCATCCCCAGGCTTAGGAGAGTACCTGGCAGAGCAAGTAGGTAAATATGTCCCTTACTTAACTAATGATCTCCTCTCCCCAGGCCAAACAGTGGCTTAGGAGAAGTCACAGTCATTTCTCAATTACTGAAGAATCTCGCACCCCAAATAGTAAAGAGGGAATGAGCCTTAAGTACAGACTGTGCTCACTGCTAGGCATGTGGAGCTGCCAGAACCAGGCCTGCTGTGTGTGCTGGGACCATGTGACAGCAAGGACACTTTCCTCTGTGCTGCCTTCTGCAGTTAGAGGATTAAAGAAGAGGGCTTTCTCCTGAGGCCAACTTTCAGGAGAGACAGCAACATGGTCCTTTCACTCAGTGTTCTTGCTTTATTGCAACAGTCTTTTGGCCTAAAAAATGACCTGTTCTTTTATTTCTTTTTGGAGCAAATTAACGGCATAAGGGGGCAGCTAGATGTACTTATGTAATGTATATCTGTTGTTTACCTGATACCTGTTATCAGGCCCAAAAGGTAGGAAGGAGGTTATGTCAGCTTCCAACCTGGGCCAAGGGCACCTTGGCAACCTCTGTTAACCTCTGAGACTCTACACACTGCTTAAGGACTGGCTCTGACTCACAGTACTTACATACCTCAGTGGCAGAAGATCTGGAGCTGTTTCCAGTGCTCATTTATTCCTGGATTCCTGGGAATGCCTCTCAGAATAGAATGCGTATTCAGCACACACACTTGAGGGCCTAGTGGGTACCGGCCTAGAAGACCACGAGTAGGTTTTTTGAGGGTGAGGAGAAAAAGGGGTGATGATTTGAACATCTGTGCACTTAAGATTTTTTGGCTCTCAAGTTGCAAGTTTGCTACTTTTACACCTTTGATGGGCTAACAAGGTCCCTGGCAGGAGCATGCTGTCCTCACCCTTTGTGTGACTGAAATTTTAAGGTCTCTGAGAGGAGGCAGCCCTAGGGACTGTCCTTAGATCCACCAATGACTGCTGGATGCCACAGCAGCCCTGTACACCTCCCAGAGGAGTCAGAAGGAGAGAAGGAATAGGCTGGAAGTCCCATTAATCTGATCAACCACTCTCAGAACTTTTTTGACCACTTATGACTGGCAGCACTGAAGGGGCATTGGAGCTAAGTGGAAAGTAAGACCCAGAGTGGAATTCACAAAAGGGCTCCTCCCCCTGCCTTGCCTGCAGGACCTCTGGACAGTTCTTCCCCATCTTTTAACTAGTTCCTCAGTTTTATCTTTCTCCTCCTGTTCTTTGTGACAGGAAATTCCTGTGGTTTTCTCATCCAGGTCACCAGTTTCATCTTTAATCTTATCCATTCTATTAAGCAGACTGTTATTAAAATGTTTATTTGGACAATAATAAAGTTCCTAAAAATTAGAAAAACGAGGTTGGGCACAGTTGCTCAAGCCTGTGATCCCAGGACTTTGGGAGGCTATGGCTGGAGGATCTCTTGAAGCCTGAAGTTCGAGATCAGCTTGGGCAACATAGCAAGACCCCATCTTTACCAAAACAAACAAACACTTGCCTTCAGCATGTTGTCCAAAGTCTTCAAATGATAAACAAATAGGTGTCTTTTTATTTTGGTCCTGCTCTTTCATGGTTTTGGTTTTCATTTTATTATTATTAATTTAACGACTGAAAATCCTTCCTTATCATTTCATATTTATGAAAGAACAGGGCTGATGGCATAGGAAGCTGAGCTGGGTTCCCTTCTGGCCTCTCCCCTAAATGGGAGGGTGACCATGCTTTTGCATGGGGCCAGGCATGTCCCCAGGTGGGCTTCCCAGCAGGGCATCTGTGCTGATGGTTCCAAATGTGCTTTTAAAAGTTACTATAATGTTCACCCTCACCCCTCCTCAACTTTGCATTTCTTACCCTTAACCTTGGTGTTCCTACCCTCATAAGACTTATCCCCACAACTGGCATTTTTGGGTGCTTTTCCTTGTTTTCTCTGAGCCCATACCTCTCTGCTTCCTTCCAGAATGTTCTCCAACCTGCTGCTCTACCATGGCCTTGTTTCTTTGCGTTTTTACCAATTCCATCCCACTGTCAATTCAGTGGCCTTTGAAAGGAGAGGGAGGTGTGTGTGCTTCTCTTGCTTTTGTCTCTTTCCACAAATGACACTAACATAGCTGTTGTAGTATCATTCTAGGGAGATGAAGCACATTTGGTATAACTATATGGGAAACATGTCTTTTTTTTTCCCATTGTGATGAGAAAGAATCCAGAATAACTCAGCATACACTCCCACATCCTAAAGGTTCATTTCAAAGTCAGTTGTTTGGAATTCAGGTGACGTGTTCCTGCTTCAGTTTGTGTGTCACACAGGGTAGCTCCTGACATGGAATTCAGACTGGGAGCTTGTGCAGGAAAAATGTCTGACACGAGCACTCTACCTTATGTGCAGTTCTTGTTCAGAGCTCACAGAACCCTTTCAGCATTGCATTTCAAGCATTGCATTCAACATCGCATTCGAGAATCTTGCAGATGCTGCAAGAAGTAGTAGTCAACTACTGGGTGCTAGACAGTCTGAAGTATACAAAGGAAGTGCCAGATCCAGTCCCTGTCCTTGGAAAGAGTCGTAACTCATTTTCCTGTTACCTTATACTTTCTCCAAGTTCTTTTACATCTGTTATCATCCCTGAGCCTCTCCATACTCCATACCATGAGGTGACAGGGCCTGCCTGTGTCATCCTGCCTTATAGAGAAGGACAGTGGCTCTCAGAGGGGGTTGATGCCTGAATCCCAGAGGCAGAACCAAGACTCATTTTCCATTCAGTATCATGCTGTCTTCCCAGGAATTTTTCCTTCCAGATAAGAAGCACCCAATTAATTATTAAATACACATTTTATATGTTTTTTGGCATCAATAAATTTCAGAAGCATCCAGTATTGCATGGCATTAGAGAGCAACTTGTTCAACAGCATGTATGCAGGCTTGGTAGTTCTTAAGGTTGGCTGAAGACCTTGGAAGAAGGAATGAAGCAGAAACAGGAAATACGCCCTACCTGATCTACTCCTTTTGTTTTTGTTTTTTGAGCTGAAGTTTCACTCTGTCGCCCAGACTGGAGTGCAGTGGTACACTCCCGGCCACTGCACCCTCGGCCTACTGGGCTCCGGCGATCCTTCCGCCTCAGCCTTCCAAGTAGCCAGAACTACAGGCGCACGCTACCATACCCGGCTAATTTTTTTATTTTTTGTAGAGATGAGGTCTTGCCAAGTTGCTCTGGTGGGTCTTAAACCCAAGGGCTCAGACAATCCACTCGCCTCAGCCTCCCAAAGTGCTGGGATTACAGGCTGAGCCACCAAGCCCAGTCTGATCTACTTCTTTTGAAGAAATGTTTGCCCTCAGAAGCTTCTCAGTCTCTCCAACTTACATGTTTCTTCAGCCTAGACAGTGCTCCAACTTACATGTTTCTTCATTTTTATGGTTAAGGATGACTGTATGTAAAAAAACAAAACAAAACTGAGTTATTTCCTGACAGGCCTGGGGCCTTGGGGATGTTGTGGAGATTAACGTTAATAAGAAAGCCCTGAGGCTCTAGCCTCCTAGCCAGGCAGGACTTCTAGATTCGAGGAATGACTGATAGCTGGACATGCAGGGTCCTGCTGGAGTTGGGCAGCATGGAGTCAGATGGCCTGGTTTGAGTCCTGGCCTAGCACTTATGAATTGTGGAGCTGTGGCCAGTGATTTGAAGCATTTGTATTCTTGGTTGCCTTCCTATAAAATGGGGACAATCATATCTCTTCTGTAAGGTTTTTGAGGTTCAAAAATAATGTGTCTAAATCTCACCTAGACCACTTGGTGTTGCTAAGAGGTACTCAGTATATGGTAGCTGCTTTGATGTTGGTTTATTCCACTTTCGGAAAAGTCTTGCCCTAGTCTTCCAGGTAGAGTATCAGAGCCACATCTGAATGAAGCAGGCTTGCTTTCTTTGATGTAAACATAGCAGACTCTAGGCAAGAGAGCCTTCTTGGGGCATTATGCTTCCATTTAGTCATCAGATTGTTATTGAAACCTGCATGGTGCTATTGAGCAGCTCTTCTAGTTCCTTCCTTGGTGAACTTGATCTTCCTTTGGAGTTGAGCATGGCTTTTCTAGGGTGTGGCCTCCCTGCAGTAGTCCTGGCCTGCAGCTGGTTTCCATACAGGAGGGAAGCACTCAACTGTGGGTCCACACACTAGAACAGGGGCCGGTGTTCATCTGGATGTTAGGGGCCGTTTGTTCTGGAAATGGAAACTCTTTTTTTCCTTAGAGCATATGCATGTCCTGTGCCCCTCCTCTTACCTTTGGAGTTATTTGTCTGCAGTTCTAGGCATGAAGATCACAAGTATCCATCACCCACCTGTCCACTTGAAGGCAGGAGTGGAGTGACACTTGGAAACAGGCTGTAAGGGAAAAGCATAAGTTGTGTTGTCTTTGGGTGTTGGAGCTATGGACCCTTCTCTCCTCCATCCTTTCTTGGCCAAGCTTTCTTCTCTGAATTCTCTATGGGGAACATGGGTTACTTTTGTTTTTTGGGGGTGTTTTTTGGGTTTTTTTTAAGTCGGAGTCTCACTCTGTTGCCCAGGCTGGAGTGCAGTGACCTGCTGGACTTAGGGAATCCTTCTGCCTCAGCCTCCGAAGTAGCTGAAACTATAGGCGTGTACCATCATGCCTGGCTAATTTTTTTTTACTTATTGTAGAGACAAGGTCTCGAACCCCTGGACTCAGGTAATCTTCTTGCCTCCACCTCCCGAAGTGCTAGGATTACAGATGTGAGCCACTGAGCCCGGTCACTTTTGTTTTTCAAAATTAAAATAAGACTGGGTGCGGTGGCTCATGCCTATAATCCCAGCACTTTTGGAGGCCAAGGTGAGAGAATTGCCTCACCCCACAGATTCAAGACCAGCCTGGGCAACTTGATGAGCCCTCATCTCTACAATAAAAAAAATTAACCGGGTGTGGTGGCGCGTGCCTGTAGTTCCAGTTACTTGGAAAGCTGAGGAGGAAGGCTCACCTGAGCCCAGCAGGTCAAGGCTGTGGGGGCTGTGAGCATGCCACTGCACTCCAGCCTGAGCTGGAGACTCCAACTCAAAAAAAAAAAAAAAAAAGTTAAAATATACATTCTTTTTTCTCTTTGCCAGGATAGTGTGTTGAGCTATCAATACATTATCTTTAAAAGTAATGCCCACCGGGCTCGGTGGCTCAGCCTGTAATCCCGTGCCTTTGGGAGGCTGAGGTGAGTGGATTGCCTGAGCCCGCGGGTTCGAGACCCGCCTGGGCGGCGAGACCTCATCTCTACAATAAATCAAAAAATCAGCCAGGCGTGGTAGCACATGCCTGTAATTCCGGCTACTTGGAAGGCTGAGGCGGAAGGATCACCAGCAGGTTGAGGCTGCGGTGGCTGGGAGCGGCCACTGCACTCCAGTCTGGGCAACAGAGTGAGACTTGAACTCAAAAAAAAAAAAAAAAAAGAATGCCCAAGTTAATTGGTACCTTGAAACTCCTTAAATTGGGTATTGCCATTTTTTAATCTTGTATAAATATGTAAAGTAGACATCTGAGATTTTATTTTGATGATTATCAAGCATTTATTACCAATTTTACTTTATTTACGGTATTAAAAGGGCAAAGTATTTATTCTGTTTGCATTTGACAATATTTAATATTTGGGCCTTTCCTGATTTTCTCATTATTCTAATCCAGTTTAGTTGTTTTTGTGTTTTAAGAAACTGAGGTCTAACCCATGAGCTATTTGCATTCCCAGCTCCAGCTCAGTTCTTGAAACTTAGATACTTATTGAATGAATAAGACTCACCAAGAACAGCTAATAATGGCACGTCTTCCCTCCTTTCCAGTTTTAAGTTGACACAAGACCATTGTGTCACTAAGCCACATGATGCTTCCTAGGGCCTTTCCTTCCACTCCCCTCCTGACATCTCTGAGCCTGGGTGTGGTTGGTGTGACTCAAGAGGTTGTGTGGGCCCAGGAATATTGACTGATTATTGTGTCATATTGAGTCAGTGGTGCCAATTGAATCCTGGCTATAAAAGAATGAATCTAACTCTTCATCGCGCATAACATTTATTTTATTTATTTATTTATTTATTTTTTAAGATTCAAGGGGTACATGTGCATTTTTATTACATAGGTATCTTGCCTGATGGTGAGGTTTGGGCTTCTTTTGAACCTGTTACCCAGGCAGTAAGCATGGTACCCAGTGGGTGGTTTATCAATTCTTACTCCCCTCCCTCTGTCCCCACTTTAGGAGTCCCCAGTGTCTGTTGTTCCCATCCTTATGCCCACACGTACCCAGTGTTTAGCTTTCACTTACAAGTGAGAATGTGTGGTATTCACTTTTCTGTTTCTTGTATGAGATCTCAAGGCTGAGATCTAATTCTGTTACTTATGTGACATCATCAGTCATGGATTTCCAGGGACAGATGAGATGTCCTTGGCCTCCTTTGGGCTGTCCTTACTGCTCTCACAGATAGGAAGCCCTTCTCCTGTGTGCTGGAGCAGATCCCATTGCCGGTAAGTCTCTTTTCAGCTTTCCTTGTATCCCATGGAGAAGGGGACTTCTGTTTTGATGTTTTCATAGGATTTTATCCATAATACCCATCGACTGCTACTTATATGTAATAGAAAGAAAGAGAGTTTTAGAACCAGAAACCTAGTTTTGAATCTTTTTCTCAAAATTTGTTAGCTGTATGACTGTGAACAAGTAACTTGACCTTCAATTTCTCATCTGTGAAAAGGAAATAAAAATAAAAATATTTACCTTTTGAGATGGGGAATATAGCTCAAATTGTTCTTAGAGAGACATTTATAGCTTTAAATGTAAAGAAAGGCTGAAAATTAATGAAACCAAAGAAGGTAGAGGGAAGAAGATAATAAAGGGAAGAAACAAAATATGCAATAGACAGCTAAAATGAATGAATAAATGCTAAAAATTGATTCTTTTAAAAAGAGTAAAAAGTGGTAAGCCTCTAATGAGATTAATCAAGAGAAAAGGCATAGTAAACCATTACTAATGTTAGGAATGGACATTACTAGAGATCCTTTGGTCTTTAAAATGATCATAAGGAAATAATATGAACAATTTTATGCCAGTAAACTTGGAAAAAAGTGAACTAGATTCCCTAGAAAAGCACAACTTTTCAAAATTAAAATAAATAAATAGAAAATACATGGATAATTCTTTACCTATTAGTGAACTGGAATCTGTAATTAAAACTGCTTAAAGAAAACTCCAGGTCCAGATGACTCCAGTGACAAATTTTGCCAAATGTTTAAAGAAAAATAAAGTCAATCTTACATAAACATTCATTTGTGATAAAAGCTCTTAATAGAATTGTACTAAAAGGAAACTCTTACCTGAAGAAGTGGTATTTCTAAAATCATATAGCAAACCTTAAGGGTAAAATAGTGAAAACTTTGTCTTTGAGATCAGGAGGAGTCTCTACATTTTATTGGAATTCCTCCCTAGTGCAGTAAGGTCAGAAAAAGAAAAGCCATAAGAATTGGAAGGGCAAAAATAAAACTATCATTATTTGAATATGATGTGAATGTATGTATAGAAAATTCAAATAAATATATAGATAAATTATTAGAAATAGTAAGTTCTGACTGAGCCCAGTGCTTGCACCTGTAATCACAACACTTTGTGGCCAAGATGGGAGAATTCCTTGAGCCCAGGAGTTCATCTAGCCTGGGCAACATAGCAAGACCTCATCTCTACAAAAAAATCAGAATATTAGACAGATGTGGTGGCCCTCACCTGTAGTCCCAGCTACTCAAGAGGCAGAGATGGAAGAATTGCCAGAGCCCAGGAAGTCAAGGCTGCATTGAGATGTGATTGTGCCACTGCACCCCAGCCTGGGTGACACAGTGAGACCCCAACTCAAAAAAAAGAAAGAGTATACAAAAATCAGTTGCTCTGTATATTAGCAATAAACAACTAAAATGAAAAAAAAAATAAAGATACCATTTACAACCTTAAAAATATTAAATACTGCCTGTAGTCCCAGATACTCAGGAGGGTAAGGCAGAAGGATTGCTTGAGGCCAGGAGTTCGAGATTGTAGTGTACTATAATTGCGACTATGAATAACCATTGCACTCCAGCCTAAAGAATCAAGAGACCCCGCCTCTAAGAAACAACAGAAATCAAATATCAAGTAATACACTAACAAAAGGTCTATAAGAACTTTATTACAAAGATATTAAAGGAGGCCTGTATGTACCATGGATTAGGAGACTCAATGTTGTAAAGATGTCAGTCTCTCAGAGTGATCTGAGGACTCAGTGAAATCCTAATCAGAATTCCAGTAAAGCTGAGTACTTAGTGGAACTAATCAAACAGGTTTTAAGATGTATATGGAAATGCAAAGGCCAAAGATGACCATGCCGCTCTGGAAAAAGCTTGACATGGAGGACTTCCTCTGCTAGGTACCAAGAATTCTTTTAAAGTTGCTATGAGTAAGACAATGTGGTATTGTCACAGGACAGAGGATAGAACAGAAAGCCTGGATAAACATCCACATGTCTGTGGACTAGAGAATAGGGCATTGCAGAATAGAGAAAGGAAGCTCTTTCCAGTGAATGTTGCTGAAACAGTTGGACATCCACATGGAAAGAGATGAAGCTTGACTTGCATGTCACATCATACACAAGTGTCATTTCAGAGTGTGAAAAGTAAAAACTTAGCCGGGCATGGTAGCATGGAACTACGCCTGTAGTTCCAGCTACTTGGAAGGCTGAAGCGGAGGGATCACCAGAGCCCAGCAGGTCGAGGCTGCAGTGGCTGGGAGCGGCCACTGCACTCCAGTCTGGATGACAGAGTGAGTCTCCAACTCAAAGAAAAGAAAAAAAAGTAAAGTAAAAACCGAGGAAAAAAAACAACCCACACATTTAAAAGGCAGTAAAAGTGAATGGATATCTTTAAGACTTCAGCAAAAGGAAAGACTTCTTAAACTGGGCATTAAAAGCACTAACTATAATAGAAAATTTTGATAAATAGATATTTTAAAATATCTATTCAGCAAATGGCACCATGAAGGGGAAAAAAAAAGGCAATGGTGCAGGCCTGTAGACCCTGCTACTCAGGAAACTGAGGCAGGAGGGAAGATCACTTTAACCCAGGAGTTCGAGGTCAACCTGGGCAACATAGACCCCGATTCTTTTTTTTTTTTTTTTTTTTTTTTTGAGTTGGAGTCTCACTCTGTCGCCCAGGCTGGAGTGCAGTGGCACACTCATGGCCACTCCAGTATCAACCTG
The DNA here is from genome assembly GCF_000164805.1 of Carlito syrichta. NCBI lineage: Eukaryota > Metazoa > Chordata > Mammalia > Primates > Tarsiidae > Carlito > Carlito syrichta. The sequence goes on along the minus strand of NW_007250949.1, from coordinate 194,035 downwards.
CTGGGCTCAGGCGATCCTTCCGCCTCAGCCTTCCAAGTAGCTGGAACTATAGTGCAAGCTACCATGACCGGCTAATTTTTGATTTATTGTAGAGATGAGGTCTCGCCAAGTTGCCCAGGTTGGTCTTGAAACCCAGGACTTAGGCAGTCCTCTCGCCTCAGCCTCCCAAAGTGCTGGAATTACAGGCTTGAGCCACTGGAGACTACGATTCTTTAAAAAAAAAGAAAACAAAACAAAAAAGATAAGGCACAGAGAAACACAGATAATTTACACAAGGCATCAATGAGAGAAACGCTGATTAAAACCACAGTGGGTTACTTCTCACACTTGCCTGTGAGACTAAGATCAGCAGATTATCCATGAGAACAGAACTTTAGCAGCAGCTCATCAAGACACACACAGCAGTGGATGTTTAGTTTTTCACACTGTGTGTTCTAGAAGATTTGAGCTTAACACTGAGTGCTAAGGTAAGTGGTTAAGAGTATGGCTCCTGTCCACCCCATATGAGGGGCCCTCCTGCTCCTGGGATGATGACAGTGAGACATGCTGCTGGAATGAGGCCACCAGTGGGAGACCACATGCCAGTAATGCCTGGGCCCCAGTGATGAGACCTCCCAGATGTTCCGTGATAGTGCCTGCTCAGCTCAGAATGACTTGACCAAACAGAGAAGGATGGGGCAGGCCTCTCTGTATCAATTTTATATTACTTGTTCTACTTCACCAGAAGATCTTGGTGCTGTGACTGTGGGTGTTTTCTTAATAGTGTGATAAGAAAGACTTGATCCTCCTTCCTATCAAAGAGAAAATAGTTTTGGAGGGGAGAAGTAAGACCAAAAAAAAAAAAAATACAGATTTCGTTTGTATTGTAAATATGAATATTAAATTGTCAACCCTTTTTTTAAAAAAAGAGTATGGCTGCTGCCAACTTACTTGTTTTCAAATCTCGTCTCCTCCACTTGGGCAAGCTCTTGATCCTTTCTGTGCCCGTTTCCCCACTTGGACAAGGCATGTGATGGTCAACATTACACCATAGGGTTGTATTCAGGATTAAGTGGAGTGCATGGGTGTAGCACCCAGTGCAGCAACTGGTACTTGGGGAAGTCTCCATAGGGGTTGTGGGGAAGGGAGGGCTGATGGCAGCCTCACAAAAATATGCTTATCCCAGCAACAACAATAATGGGAAAACAAAAGTCCAGTCCAGTCACTGACATTTCTCACTACTGCTGGTTGGCTTGCTGGGTGGTGATTTTAAGAGTAATGGCGACCACCTTTAGGGTGTCAGATGTATGCCGAATGACTTTCAGCCTCACTAATCCTTCAGACCTATGAGGAAAATATCCTTGTTTGTTGGAGAGGCTGACTCGAGAGAGAGCTGCTGCTGTGTCCCTGCATGCTGGTGACGTTTGAAGTCATGAGTGTACCTGAGATCATTGCTGGGAGGTGCTGGAAGAGCCATAAGAATGGCCTGTGGGGTGTGTCACTAGGAGGGGAAGGAAAAGGGGGGCTTGTCGGGGTAGGGGTAGGGCGCCAAGAGAGACCATATGCTGAGGCTGAGGTTGGTGCAGGGCCCTTGGGGAGGCAGTTGGACAGAGCCCCTGCTGC